>NW_023661177.1:15000-17997 GCF_015228065.2 Penaeus monodon
GAGGGAAAGATGACGATTACGGAAAAGAAGGAAAAAGATAAAATGATGATTAAGCAGATGAGGAAGAGGAGGATGGTGATCCTAAAAGAAAGAAAAAGAAGAAAAAAAATTAAAATGCTGGTGGTTAAAAGATGAAGATGAGGAGGAGGATGGGGATCCCAAAAGAAAGAAAGAAAAAAATTAAAATGATTAAGATGAAGAAGAGGAAGAGGAGGAGGATGGTGATCCTAAAAGAAAAAAAGGGAAGAAGAGACAGACAAACTGAAGTAGAGTCTGTAGGTCCTTAGAGGCTGTTCTCCTGCTGTGGAATATCTCTTTTGTTGATAATTGATTCATTGCGTGTTCAGGCTTGCTCTTGCACTGAACATGCAATGCAGGTTGCACTTATACTGATCCAGTGTCGTGTAGCATAGTGCCAACAATGCGCAATGTATGTACGGCGTTAATGATTCGTCATGTATGCACAGTGCCAATAATTCACGACATCCTATCCGTGCTGAGCCTGTGCTCGTCCTTAATTAACCAGGCCTATTGTGCCATGCATGTGCTAACCTCTCTCCCAGTCTCCTGGACAAACCTGATTAAAGATAGAAAAAGGCAAGCAAAGTGAGGCAGTTTTTTCGTCGCTTTTGTCTTTCTCCTGTATTAATACATTCTCCACAAAACAAAATACCCAAAGAGATTGTAATACGATCATGGATTTTGCATTTCGCTCTCGAAAAATCAAGAGCGAAAACAGATGGCGTTCACCTGGGGTTAAAGATAGTCATTTAAAGGGAAGTTCAGCTGTTTCCCTGCTTGGAATAATCACTAGAAAAGCAGAGCGTTCATTAGGACCAAAGGGAACGAAGTGTTTGCTTGCACTGAGTTCATTATTGCCTCATTGAGAGGTATGTATGAAAATGTACAATTTAGTGCGGATCTTACGTGTCTTTATTGACAGGACTAGAATAATGGAAGAGTCTGTTTGCAAGACATTAAAAATTACTCATCTTAATTTGTATTAACTATCAAAGTGATCTGAAGACACTTGATCCATCCTAGAGATCATTGCTGAAAGCTTAATTCCCTACACATGCGAAATTATTATTATTATTATCATTATTATTATTATTATTATTATTATTATTATTATTATTATTATAATGATAATAATAATAATGATGATGATGATGATTATTATTATTGTGTGTGTGTGTGTGTGTGTTTGTTTGTTAGTTTGTTTTTTGTGAAAATCGTGAACAGTAATAACGTAACACAATTTTCTTTTTCATATATATCTCCCTTCCCTTTTTCCACACCCCTAAAAAATCTACACCATGAATTCAAATTGCAACTGTAAACTTGGACAAGAAAAAGGAAATTCAAACTCGTTGACACCTATCCTACACAGAACGATATGTTGTTCAAGTCATTTCCAGCTGACGTGAATGGACCCTCTCCCGATGCTGAGGACTTGCTTTCCATGCAATTTGCAACTTTGCAATGGCAATTCCCGTCTCGAATGCTGCTCTTACCTTTAGTCACTAAAATCGATTCTTAGCCTCGGTGCCAGGGGTCATTGGCACTGCACGCGAGGCACTGGCACCCGTGGCTGAGAGTTCTGTGCTACGGAGACAAGTTTAGATCGGCAGTTGACAGGGGAGGATGAATGTGGAACAGTAATAGAAGGGTAGCATCAGTAGTAGCAAGAATGATACTAATATAGATAATAGTAATAATAACAACTTTATCAGTAATGATGCTAATAGTGATAATAAAAATAATGATAATGATAAGAGAAAATTAGTCATAGTAGCAATAAGGGAAATAAAAACAATAAAAATAACAATTATAACAGTTGTAATAATAACACCGATAGTGATAGTATTACTGACAGAGTAGTAAAAGTTATGATTACAATATTGATGATGAGGATGAGGATGAGGATTAGGATGATGCTGATGATGATGATAATAATAATAATAATAATAGTAATAATAATAATAATAATAATAATAATAATAATAATAATAAGAAGAAGAAGAAGAAGAAGAAGAAGAAAAAGAAGAATAGTGATAATAATAATGATAATAATAATGATAATAATAATAATAATGATAATGATAATAATAATAATGATAATGATAATAATAATACTAATGATGATGATGATGAAGATGATGATGATGATGATGATGATGATGATGATGATGATGATGATGATGATGATGATGATGATGATGATGATGATGACGATGATGATGATGATGATAATTATTATAGTGATAATAATAATAATGATGGTGATGATGATGATGAGATAATAGTAATAATATTAATATAGATAATAGACATAATGGTAATAATATTAATATTAATGATACTACTACTACTACTATTGCTACTACTAATAATAATGATGATAATAATAGTAATAGTAATGATAATGATAACAATAACGGTAACATTCATATATAGATTATTATCATCATTATGATTTTAATAATCATTATCTTACTATTGCTATGCTATTATTATCATCCCCATTACTATTCATATTATTATTACCAATACTACTATTGTGAGTATTACTATTACATTATCATAATCATAATCATAATTGTTATCATAATTATTTCATTGCATAATTATTATCCTTTGTATTATACTATTATGATTATTACAATATTGTTATTATTATTATCATTTTTATTATTTTTGCTGTTGTTATCGGTATTATAATTATTGTAATTGCTATTATTATTATGCCATTATTATTATTTTCATTATTATTATTTTCATTACTATTATCATTATTATTATATTATTATAATTACTATAGTTTATTATTTTGTCATTATTATTATATCATTATTATTATTATTATTATTATTATTATTACTTTATTTTTATTATTTTTATTATTATTATATATATTATTATGTATAAATTTTTTTTTGTTATTAATATATATAATAATTATTATTATTGATAATTATTATTGTTTATTAATTA
>NW_023661178.1:0-17991 GCF_015228065.2 Penaeus monodon
GCTAAAAAAAATTGAAAATTTAAAAAAAAATTTAAATTTTTTTTTTTAAAATGCTTACTTCCCAAAATCAAAAAATTAAATCACTATATTACTTAGTCCTTATTATATCCACTCATAAATCTAGAAAAAATCCCTAATCCCTACTTTAATTCCCACAATATCCATAGCAAAATTCCCGTCCCACTCTGTTCCCATCAAAGAGAAGCACTAAATCCCACCAACCGGGCTTTTCCCCAGTTTTTTTTTTGCCCCCAAAAAATGACATGGCTACGAATGCTACTTCCGACCTTTTAGCCCGCCAATTGTCTGTCACTGAGCATCTTTTTTTTTCCCGATATGGGAGTCCATCCGGTCCACTCCCTAAACGGTTATCGTGAATGTAAACATAATCTATTTTCGCTAATTCCATACTCGCATCAGGAACTTTCCTGGTTTTCCCACCCCGATTTTTTCAGCAAATGTTTATTTTTTTTTTTTCCCGGTGTTTTTCCCGACTGGTACATTAAAAAGAATATATACCTGTTTTTTTCAATTAGAAACTGTTCCTGTTATTTTTTCGCACTCGGGGAAATTTCTTTTTTTTGCTTTCTGTTTTGGTCTACCACGTGTGGTTCCACGTTTTTTTTCCCGAGATTTTTTTTTTCAACATTTTTTCAAGTCCCAAGGTGGCGCCCCTCTTTTGCATCTGCGTCTTGTTCCTTTGAACCGTGTTTTTTGTATGGAATCCGCTGGAGTTTTTCCCCGTGATGCTATTCTTTTTTTTTTGATGTCTTGTCCCGGCCCCCCGTTTTTTGGCCTCGCCCCTTTCAAAGTGGGCATCCGCTTTTTGGGCCTTCGTGTTTTTTGCTCACGTGATAATGCCCTCGTGTTGTCTACGACAGATTTTTTGTAGTGTTAATTTTAAGTAAAGGATTAGTTAAAAGGGCTTAAGTTTTATTTGCGGAAATAATGTTTTATTAAAAAAAGAGAAGAAAATTTCCCAAAAAGGGTGTTGGTTTTTAAAATTAAAGATTAACATTTTTTGAAATTATTAACGTCAGTACTTGTATCTTTCAAGCCTGCTGTTATGATAATCAAACATTATCATTTTCTAATGTGATTTTGGTTTTTGCGTGGGTTTTTGTTATCTAATACACACCGAACATTTTTTCCGTATATCCTAGGCATTTTTATTTTTAACCCCTCTTTTTTTTTGTAGTTTTATTTGTGTAAAATTTTAAAATGATTTTACGTAAAAATAAAGAAAAAATTTATATTTTTCCTTGAAAGATGAATTTTTATACTTGGATTATAAAACATTTTTTGAAAAAAAAAAAAATAAGCCAGCTACCCACCTCCCCTTAAACCAGCACCCCCTCTTAACCACGCCATCATTCAGGGGGGAAAGGAACGGGTTATTTTTCGTTAACTATGTTTTAAGTAATATTTTTTCGCCGGTAAAAATTTTTTAACTACTATTTTACGTACCGTGGTTTTAAATTTTTTTTTTTTTCTAATTAATTTAATGGGGAAAATTTTTCGCTGCCGGGGGTTGAAGACCCCGAATGTCTTTCATGAATCTTCTGGATCTTTATCATCACCCGCTGCCGAGGTTGGGCTTTCCTTTAAACTGTAGATACTTGGTTGTCATTATTACTGTCATCATCATGATTTTTTTTTTTTATTATTACTATTGTATTCATATAATTATCGTTATTGTTAAAATTGTGATTATCAATTATCCATCATAAATCTTATTATTTATCGTTTTTTTAATAATAGGGTATTTAAATAAATTATTATCATCGTTTATAAAAATTTGTTAGAAATCATCCATTGTCAAACATCCTCCCAAAATATTTTTTTTTTTGTCTATCTACTTCAATCAACTATGAAATAAAACTTTTTAAATCTATTCCGATATATCTTTTCTATCTCTCAATCCAAAAAATATTCTTTTCCGAAAGATGAAAAAAAAAAAAAGACAAAAAAAAAAAAAAAATCTTCCCTGTATACATAATCACTTTAACCAAGTTTGACTTTCCTTTTCCAAAAAAAATTTTGACGGGGTTAGACCACATAGAAAACTTTTTTTTTAAAAAAAAACCCCCAATCTTTTTCAAAACCCCAAACAAGTTGGAAAGGGGGGGGGACGGCCATAAAAAAAATAAAAAATTTGTTTTTTGAATAAAAATTTCAGGGGGGCCCTCCCCCTCGATCAAATTTTTTTTTCTTTTTTTTTTCCCCCCCACGTCCCCAAAATTTTTATTTCTTTTTTAAAAAATTCTTTTCCTTGGGGGTTTTTTTCCCCCCAAAAAAAACCCCGGGGGGCATTTAAAAAGAAAGAGAAAATTCGTTTCAAATGAATCCCCTGAAAGGTCCCCCCCCCCCGCCTTAGAAAAAAAAAATTTGGATAGGTTTTTTTTCAAAAAAAGCACGTTTTTTGGGGGCTGGGGAACCCGAAAAAAATCCCCAGTGTTGAAGTTATATCTCGTTAGGGGTTTTTTTTGTGGGGAAAGGCACGTCGGATGGTTTTTTGGGATGGTTGATATATAAGCTTTTTAAAAAGGGGTTTCCCCCCCTTGGGGGTTAAAATTCATGCAATGTTTTAGCCTTTTATGTAGGCAAAAAAATCATCTATTTTTCTCCCCTCTTAATTTTAAAAAAATTTTTGGGGTTGTGTGGGGGTGGGGGGGTTTTTTTGGGGGGTGGGGTTTGGGGGTGGTGTGGGGGGGTTGTGGTGGGGTTTTTTGGGGTGTTGGGGTTTGGGGGGGGGGGTGGGTGGGTTTTTTAATAAAAAAAAAATAATTAAAAAATAAAAATATTATTATTTTAATAAATAAATTTAATAATATATTTATAATTATTTATATTAATATATAATATTATAATTAAAAACATATATTACTAAAATTTTAAAATTTTTAATATAAATATATTATTTTTTCTTAAAATTTTTTATTAAATAAAAAAATTTTTGTTTTTTTTTTTTTTTTTTTTTTTTTTTTTTTTTTTTTTTTTTTTTTTTTTTTTTAATTTAAAAATTTAATAATAAAAAAATTTAAAAAATTTAATAAAAAAAAATTAAAAAAAAAAAAAAAAAAAAAAAAAAAACCCAAAATTTTAAAAAAAAAAAAAAAAAAAAAAAAAAAAAAACCCCCCCCCAATTTAAAAATTTTAAAAAAAAATAAAATTTAGATGATAATTTTTAATTTTTTAAAAAAAAATTAAATTAAAAAATATAATTTTTAAATTTTTTAAAAAAACAAAAACAAAAATAAAAAAAAAAAAAAAAAAACCCCCCAAAACCCCCCCACCCCCTTTTCCAATTATTTAAAAAAAAAGTTTTTATGAAAGGGGAAAAAAAAAATATTAAAATTTTTTTTTTTTTTTTTTCCCCCCCCCAAAAAAAAAAAAAAAAAAAAAAAAAAAAAAATTTTAAAAAACCCCAAAAAAAAAAATTTTTTAAAAAAAAAAACAGAAGTTTTTTTGGGGGAAAAAAAAAAAAAAAATTTTTTTTTTTTTTTAAAAAAAAAAAAAAAAGGGAAAAAAAAAAAAAACCCCCCCTTTTTTTTTTTTTTTTTGGTTTAAAAAAAAAATTTTTTTTGGGGGAAAACGTGTTTTTTTTTTCCCCAAAATTTTGGGGTTTGTTTGAAAATTTCCCCCCCTTTTTTTTGGGGGTTTTTTCCCCCGGGGAAAAATTGGGGTTTTTTTAATATTTTTTTTAAATTTTAAATTTTTAAAAATTAAAAGTATTTAATTTTAAAAAAAATTTAAAATTTTAAAATTTTTTTTTTTTTTTTTTTTTTTTAGTTTTTTTTTGGGGTTTTTTTGGTTTTGGGTTGTGTTGTGGTTTGGGGTGGTGGGGGGTTGGGGTTGGTTGTGGGGGTTTTTTGTGGGTGGTTGTGGGGTTTGGTTTTGGGGGGAAAAAGGGGAATTATGTTAGTTTTAAAAAATTTTAAAAAGATTTTAAAAACCCCGATATACAAAAATTTATATTTTTAATTATATAAAATTTTATATATATATAAAATTTTTGGTTGGTGGGGGGGTGTTGGGGGTTGGTGTTTGTGGTGTGGGGTTGGGGGGGTGTTGGGGGTGGGTTTTTTAATATTAAAATATAATAATTAATAAATTATATATTTTTTATTATAATATTATTTTAAAATATTATTTTTAAATTTATATTTAAATTTAATAAAATTTATATATAATTTATTATTTTTTTTATTTATATTTTTTTACATAATTTTATTATAATTTTTTTTATTTTAAAATATTAATTATATAATTATTTTAATAATATTAATTTTTTCCCTTTTTTTAACGGTAGGGGTTTTTTTATTTGGGCCCCGCCGTGGCACAGCATGATACCCTTTTTTTGTAGTTTTTTTTTTTTTTTTTTGATTTGCTCTTTTGGGGTGGTAAAAAGGTTGGGGGAGGGGGCCCCAGTTTTTTTTCCTTTTTTCCCGGGAGGGGGGCCCCCGGGGTTTTTTTCCTTTTTTTTTTGGTAAAATCATTTTTCCCCTAAAATTTTTATCCGGGGCCCCTTTGGGAAAACCCGCAAAGACTTTTTGGGGGGTTTTTGCCCACCCAAAGGGGGTAGGTAGCAAATTTTGAAAGGGGTGAAAATTTTTTCCCTTCCCAAGGGGAAAAAAAAACGCGGCCGGGGGCCGGTGACTAAAAAAAAACCCCGAACTCAAAATTGCCCCCCCCCCCGTGCAGTTTGATCCCCCCCCATTCTAGCCCCCTTTTTGGCCCCCCCGGGCCTTTGGCCCCAAATCCTGGGGTTCCAATTGGGGGTTTTTTTTGGCCAATTTTTAGAGGGTGGGGTTTTTTTTCCCCCTTTTTTCCCCTTCCCCCCCCGGGGGTTTTTTTTTTTTTTTTTTTTTGAGTCCCCCCATCTCTAAAATTTTACCCGGGCCCCCCGTTTTTTGCTGGCTTTGGGGCCCCCCCGTTGGGGGCCCTTTTGGCGGCCAAAACGGGGTTGAAGTTTTCCCCCTTGCCCAAAGGGGGGAAAAAAACCCCCCCCGGCCCGGTGGAAAATCCCGAAAAACCCTCGAAAATCAGATTTTTTCCCTGGAAAAAAGTCTTGGGGTCCCCCACCCTCTAAAAAAACCCAATTTCCCCCACCGCGTTTTCCCCCCCTATAATTTTTATAAAACACAAAAATATAACATATACATTAACCCCTATATACCAATTTTAAAATTACAAAAATTAATAATAATATTTTATATATATAATTTAATATTTAATATAAAACACAATTACACACAACATTAATATTATATAATTATTTATATAAATTATATAAAATTATTTATAATAAATATATAATAAAAATTTTTAAAAAAAAAAAAACCCCCACCCCCAACCCACAATATGTTTAAAAAGTTACTTATTTGGTTTTTTTTTGGGGTTGGGGGGGTGTGTGTTTGGGGGGTTTTTTTTTGGGGGGTTTGGGGGAAAAATTTTAATTAGCCCCTACAAGTATAAATTGTATTCAAATAAAAAAAAACAAAAACTAAAAATTTTTTATAATATAATAAAATTTTATTTAAATATAAATAAATAATAAAAAATAATTTTATAATATATATATATTTAAAAAATTAAAAATTTTAAAAATTTTTGTAAAAATATATATATATTTTAATAATAAAATAAATAATTTTTTATTTTTATATTATAAATATATTAATTTTATTAAATTTAAAAATGTAATAATTTTTAAAAAATTTTTATATTAAAAAAATATTTTTTTTTTTGGGGGAATATTAAATAATAAATTATATTAAATATAATAAAATAATATATTTTTAATTAAATTTTATAAATATAAAATTTTAAAAAATGTTTTAATATTTTTTTTTTAAAATTATATTTTTTTAAAATATATATATATAAAATAAAATTAATTATATTAAATTTTATATTTATAAAATAATATATATAATTTTTTAAAAAACAAAAAAAAAAAAAAAATATTATAAATAATTATAAAATATAAATTTAAAAATTTATAAATAAAAATAATTTTTATTTTAAAAAATTTTTACCCCAAAAATATTATATTATATAATGGGGTTGTGTTGTGGGGGTGTTGGTGGGGGGGGGGTTGTGTGGTTTTGGGGGGGGGTTTTTGGGGTTGGGGGGGGGTTGGGGGGGGTTTTGGGTTTTTTTTTGGGTGGGGGTGGGGTTGTGGGGGGGGTGGGGGGGTGGGTTAAAAAATAATACATACAAAAAAAATATTTAAACCCCATTAAATAAATATATTATAAATTTAAAAATTTATATATTATATAAAATTTATTTATAATTAATAAAAAAAAATTTTTAAAAAAATCGTAGATTAGCGGTGGGGGTTTTTTTAGGGGAACCCCCCATTTTAAATTTTAAAAAAAACTTTTTTTCCGGCGGGGGGAAGGGTCTTTTTCTTTTTAAAAGAACCCAAATTAAAAAAGGTTTTCAACAGGGGCCCCCCAAATTTTTTTTCCGCCCAAAACCCCCCGCTTTTTTGCTGGCGGGGAAAAACAATAAAAAATAGAAAAAAAAAAAAAAAAAAGAAAAAAAAAAAAAAAAAAGGGGAAAAGAAAAGGGGGAGGGGAAGAGAGAAAGGGGGAGAAGAGGAAAAAGAGAAGGGGAGAGAGAGAGAAGGAGAGGAAGGAGAAGGGAAAAGAGAGGAGAGGGGAAATTAATATTATAAATATAATTTATATAAAATTAATATTTAATAAATTTTATATTATATATATAAAATATTATAATTAAAAATAAAAAAAACGCCCAAACCCCCCAATTTTAATCCATTCAATATTGAAGTTTTTTATAAAAAAAAAAATTCTTTATCTATCCTTTTTTTTTTTAAAAACCTATTTTTTTTAAAACTATCTTTCCTTTTTCCCCCATTATCCCATCTTAATTTATTTTTTCCCTAAACCCTTTTTTAATTAATAAAATAATTAAAATTTTTAAAAAATATTATAATAATTATTATAAAATTTTAAATTAAAAAAATATTTAATTTATATAAAAAAAAATAAAATTTATAATTTATATTTTTTATTTTTTAATATAAAAATTAAAAATATATAATTATATATTTATTAATATAATTAAATTTATTATATATTAAAATTAAAAAATTTTTATTATAATATAATAATTTTTAAATTTTTTAATATTATAAAATTAAAATTTTATAATAATTTTTAATTATATTATATGTATATAAATTATATAATTTTTTTATTATATTATATTAAATTTAAAATTTATAAATTTTTATTTATTTTTATATATTAATATTATTTTTATTATTAATAATTTTAAATTTTAAAAATATTAATATTTTAAATATAAATTTTAATATATAAAATAATATTTTTAATAAATTATTATATAATTATTATAAATTTTTTATAAAATATATTTAATTATAATTAAAGGAAAAAGAAATTAGATATAGGGTTTAAAATAATAATAAATAAAAAAAAAAAATAATTTAAAAAATTTTTTTTTTAATAAAAAATTAATTTTATTATTTTAATTTTTTTGGGTTTTTTAATAATTTAAAAAAAAATTTTAAATTAAAAAAATTAAATAATTTAAAATTTTTTTTTAAAAATTTTTTAAATTTTTTCCCCCTTCTCTCTTTTCTTTTTCCCCTCTCCCCCTTTTTCTCTCTCTCCTTTTTCTCTCTTCTCTCTCTCTTTTTTTTCCTTCCCCCCTCTTCTCTTTTCCTCTTTTTCTTTTTTTTTTTTCTTTTTTTTTTTTTTTTTTTCTATTTTTTAAAATTGGTTTTCCCCTCAAAACGAAAAAAAACGGTGGGTTTTGGGGGAAAAAAAAAAAATTTTGGTTTTTCCTGTTGAAACGTTTTTTTGGGTTCTTTTTAAAAAGCAAGACTTTTCCCCAAAACCCGGGGGGTAAAAGTTTTTAAAGGTTTTTAAATTTAAAAGGTGGTTTTTTTCAAAAAACCCCACCGCGTAAACTACGATTATTTTAATTATATTTTATTATTTTATATATATATAATTTTTATATAAATTTTTATATAATATTTTTTAAATTATTTAAAAATTGTTGTTTATTTTATTTTTCCCCACCCCCCACCCCCAAACCCCCCAAAAACCCCCCCCCCAACCCAATTTTTACAAACCCAACCCAACACCCCCACAAACCCAAAACCCACCCCCAACACACCACCACCCCCCCACCCCCAACACCCCCCCCACAACCACAACCCCCCCAAATATATAATATAATATTTTTTAAAATATATTTTATATTAATAAAATTTTAAATTTTAAAATTTTTTAAAATTTATATTATAATTTTTTAATATATTAATTTTTGGTTGGGGTGTTGGGTGTGGGTTTTTTGGGGTTGGAAATAAAAATTATTTTTATAAAAATATAATAATTATATTATATTTAAATATTATTAATATATATTTTATATATTTTATATTATTTATAATAATATATTTTAAAAAACATATTTCATTTTCAAAAAACAAAAAATATTAAATTTTAATTAATTTTTTAAATTATATATTTTAAAAATAATTTATTTATTTAAAATTATTAAAATAATAAATATTTATATTATTATATATTAAAATAAAATTTTATTATTATATAAATTTTTAAAAATATAATAATATATATATAATTAATTTAAATTATTATAATTTTAAAAATAATAATAATAAAATAAAAAACATATTCCCCAAAAAAACAGATTTTAATAAAAATATTATAATTAATAAATATTATTAATAAAAATAATATTTATTAAAATATATATATTATAAAATAATTTATAATTTTAAAAATTTTTTCCCCAAAAAAAAAAAGATTATATTTATTATATAATATTTTATTTATATAAAAAATTAAAATAAATTTATATTTTTAAATAAAATATATATTTATAATTTTTATAATATAAAATTTTTTTTTAAAAAATATTAATAATTTAATTAAAAAAATAATATTAAAATTTTTTATATTTTTATTTATAAATTTATTTAAAATTTTTATAATTTAAATAAAAATTATAATAATATTTTAGTTTTTTGTTATTTATTTGAAACATATGTTTTACTTGTATTGGGCTAAATATATTTTTCCCCAACCACCCCAAAAAAAACCCCCAAAAAACACACCCCAACACCGCAAAAAAAAAACATTTTAAGTTTTAACATTTTTAAAATTTTTTGTTGTGTGTGTTGGTTTTTTTGGGGGTTTTTTAAAATTTTTATTATATAATATTAAAAATATATTTTTATATATTTAAAAAATATTTATATATAATTAGTGTGTGTGTATATTTGTGTTATATATATTATAATATAATATTATTTTTATTAAATATTATTATTAATTTTTTTATATTTTTTATTTGGTATATATGGGTTAATTTTATATGTTATTAATGTGTTAAAATTAAAAAATTTTATGGGGGGAAAAACGGTGGGGGAAAAAAGGTTTTGGGGGCGTCGGGGGGCCCCAAAAAGGGGGGGGTTTTCCCCGGGAAAAGGAACTGAGTTTTAGGGGGTTTTTGGGGGTCCCCCCGGGCCCGGGGGGGCCGCGTTTTCCCTTTTGGGCAAGGGGGAAAAAAAACAACCTCGATTTTCCGCCTAGGGCCCCCCGGGGGGCCCAAAGGGCCCGCAAAAAATTTTAGGGGCCGGGTAAAAAAAAGATGGGGGGGACTCGGAAAAAAAAAAAAAAAAAAAAAAAACAAGGGCGGGGGAAGGCAAAATGGGCAAACCCCCCCTTTTTAAAAAATTGGCCAAAGGAAAAACAACATGGGGGAAGGGGCCCCGGATCGCCAAGGCCCGGTGGGGCCGAAAATGGGGCAAACGGGGGGGGGGGTCAAGGGGGGGGGGGGCTTTCAGGGGGGCGGGGGGAAATTTGAGTTCGAGGGGTTTTTTAGGGGGCACCGGGGCCCGGGCCCGGTTTTTTTCCCCCGGGAAGGGAAAAAATTCCCCCCTTTTGATTTGGGGGACCCAGCCCCCCCGGGTGGGCCCCCAAAAGCCAGCCCAAGTCGTGCTGGGTTTTCCCCAAAGGGGGGCCCCGGGTTTTTAAAAAAAATAGGGGGGGAAATGATTACCAAAAAAAGGTAAAAAAACCCCGGGGCCCCCCCTTCCGGGAAAAGGAAAAAAAAAATGGGGGGGCCCTTTTCCCCAACGTTTTACCACTCCAAAAAGCCCCCAAAAAAAAACCTGGAAAAAAAAAAAACCCAATTTTTAAAATTTTTGTGTGCCCCCCGGCGGGGCCAAAGGGGGTGAAAAAAAACCTAACCGTTAAAAAAAGGGGAATAATAAAATAATTATTTTTTATTATTAATTTTTAATATTAAATAAAAAAAATATAATTATAAATGTATATATATAATATAAAAAAAAAAAATTATTTTTAAAAATAAAAATTTATTAAAAATTTTTAAATATAAATTAAAAAAAATTTTATAATTTTAATATTTAAAAATTTTTAATTAATATATATATTTATAATTATTAATTATATTAACACCCACCCCCAACACCACCCCCCCAACCCAAACCCACAAAAAACCAACCCCCCCCACCCCCACAACCCACCAAAAAATATATATATATATTTATATTAAAATATAATAAAATATGTATAATTTTTTTCTTAAAAACTATTTATAATCTCTTTAAAAATTTAAAAACATACCCCAACATTTTTTACCACCCAAAACCCCCCCCACAACCCCCAACAAAAACCACAACCACACCCACCCACAAAACCCCAAAACCACCCACAACCCCCACCCCAAAAACACCCCCCCCCACCCCCCCACACCCCTACCCCAACCCCCCCAAAGGGGCCCCCCCCAAACACCCCACCAAAAAAATAATTAATTAAAAATAATAATTTAAATATATATATATTTTAAAAATAATTATATAATATAAATTTTTATTTAATATATTTTAAAACCCCCCATTTAATTTGTTTGCAACCCCCTTTTTTCGCCAAAAGTAAAAACCCAAAAGGATTCCACACCAAAAAAAGGGGGGTGAAAAAAACCCGGGGAAACCCCCTAATTTCACAGGGGGCCCGTGAAAGGGGCAACATCAGTTGGGGGGGAAAATGCAAAAAAAAAAACCAGGGTTTTTCGCGTCATCCAAGTTTTTTCAATTCCCAATCTTTTTTTTCTGGGGTTTTTTTCCCAATCCCCCAAAAACGTTTTGGTGTCTTTTTTTTTTTTTTCTAAAAAATATTTTTTTTTTTGGTTTGGGGTTTTTTGTTTTTTTTTTTTCTTTTTTTTTCTTTTTTTTGGGGGAAGGGGAAAAAATCAAGGAAAAAAAAAAAACTTTATATCTTTTTTTTTTCTTTTCCATTGGAAAAAAAAAAGTATGTTTTTTGGTGGGTGGGGAAAAAGGGGAAAAAAGGGGGTGTTTGGGGGGGAAAAATTTTTATTTTTCTTTTTAAAAACATTTTAATTTTTTTCGGGAAAATTTAATTTTTAAGCATCTCCCCTTTTTTAAAAAAATTTAAAAATCTATATTTGTTTTAATCTTATTTCTATCTAAACTATCAAACTATTTATCTAAAACTATTACTAATCTATATGGGGGGGTTGTGTTTGGTGTGGGTTTGGGGGTGTTTTGTGTTGGTGTTTGGGTGTGTGGGTTTTATGTTTTGTTTGTGTGGGGAAATTTTTTTTTGTTGGTGTGGAGGTTTGTATGTTGGGGTATTTTTTAAAGTTAATTTTTTTTTAATTAAAATTTTTTTTATAAAAATAAAATTATATTAAAAAAATAAAAATTTTTTAATTTTATATAAATTAAAATATTATTATATTTTGGGTATATAAATTTTTTTTATAATTTTAATAATAATAAATAATAATATTTTATATTATAATTAAATTAAGTAATTATTTATTAATTTATATAAATTTTAATATTTATTAATAAAATTTTTTATATATTATAAATTATTATTAATTAAATTATTTTTATTTTTAAAAAATATTTTTTTATTAAAAAAAAAAAAAAACCCACACACCCCCAACCCCCCCCCACCCAACCCCCCACCCCACCCCCACACCCCCCCCCAAACAACCCCCCCAAACCAAAACCCCCCCAACCAACCCACACCAACCCCCCAACAAAATTTTTTTAATATATAAGGAAGGGGGGAGGGTTTTGATGGATAGATTTTTATTGCCCACTTAAAAGGGGGTAAAAAAAAATTTCAGGGAATAAACCCAAGGACTTGGAAACCCTTATTTAAAAGCTTTAATTTATCAAACCATGCCAAAAAAAAAACCGGGGCGTGGGGTTTAAAAACCCCCAGGGAAAAAAAAAAACGGAGAATAAAAAAATTCAGGGGGGCACTCGGGATTTTCGGGTTCCAGCCCCAAAAAAGTTTCGTTTTGGGGGTAAAAAACCTTTCCCGGGACTTTTTTTTTTAAAAAAGGGGGGGGGGGGCGCTTTCAGGGTGATTTTTATTTTTTGCACGAATTTTCTCTTTATTTTTTAAAAGGCACCCCCCCCGGGTTTCGGGGGGGGGGAAAAAAACTTCCCCAAGGAAAAAGGGGAATTAAAAAAAAATTTAAAAATTGGGGGGCGTGGGGGGAAGAAAAAAAAAAAAAGAAAAATTTAATCGGGGGGGGGGGGGGGGGGCCTGATTTTTATCATAAAAAGAGTTTTTAAATTTATGGCCGTCACCTTCAACTTGCTCGGTTTTAAAAGATTGGGGGTTTTTCAAAAAAAAAAATTTTGCTATGGGGTTTTTATCCCCCTCAAAAAATTTTTTTTTGGGGAAAGGGAAAAAATCAAACTTGGTTTTAAAAAAAAATGATTATGTATACATGAAAAAATTTTTTTTTTTTTCTTTTTTTTTTTTTCATCTTTCGGGGTAGGAAATTTTTTTGGATTGGGAGGATAAAAAAAGTATATCGGAAAAAGATTAAAAAAATTAAATTTTATAGGGGATTGAAGTAGATAGGGGCAAAAAAAAAATATTTTGGGGGGGATGAGACAAAATTTTATGATTTCTAAAAAAAATTATTTTAAAAAAAAGATTTTATAATAAATTTTTTATTTCCATTAAAAAAAAAACGAAATTTTTTAAAAAAATGGGGTTTTGATTTTGGGTAATTTTATAATCACAAAATTAAAAAACCCAAAAAACGAAATTTTATGGAAAACAAAAAGTTTTAAAAAAAAAAAAAAAAAAAAATTTATTGTGATGGGGCAGTTTTTAAAAGGGGGAAAAAAAGTTTTTTACGTTAAAAAGGAAAAAACCCCCCCTCGGCCCGGGGGTTTTATGATTAAAAAATCCAGGGGGGGAAATTCCCGAAAAGGGGGGGGCATTCGGGGTCTTTTCCCCCCCAGCGGGGAAAAAAAAACCATTTTTAAATTTTAAATTTGAAAAAAAAAAAAAAAAAAAAAATTTAAAAAACGGTTTCGAAAAAATAAAAGTTTAAAAAAATTTTACCGGGGGAAAAAAAAAATATTTTTAAAAATAAGTTTTAAAGGGAAAAAAAAAAAAAACCCGTTTCTTTTTCCCTGAAATGGGTTGGGTGGTTAAAGGGGGGGTGCTGGGAAAGGGGGGGGGGGGGTTTTTGGGTGGGGTTAAATTTTTTTTTTTTTTAAAAAAATTTTAAAATCCCAAATATAAAATTTATCTTTCAAGGGAAAAAAAAATTTTTTTTGATTACGTAAATCATTTTTAAAAAATTTTTAAACCAATAAAAAATACAAGAAAAAAAGAGGGGTTCAAAAAAAAAAAAAAACCTAGGGGGATACGGAAAAAAAATTTTTCGGTGTGTATTTTTGTTTAAAAAAAAAAAAACCCCCCGCAAAAAAAAAAAACCCATTAGAAAATTTTAAAAAGTTTGGGGGATCAAAAAAAAGCAGGGGGTTGAAAAAAGGGGGTAAACAAAAATTTACTGGGGGCGTTAATAAAATTTTAAAAAAAAGGTTTAAATCATAAAATTTTTAAAAAAAACCAAAAAAACCTATTGGGAAAAATTTTTTTCTCTTTTTTTTTAATTTAAAACTTATTTTTTTTTGCAAAAAAAAAAACTTTAAAGCCCTTTTAATAAATCCTTTTCTTAAAAAAAATTAAACCCCCTACAAAAAAATCTGTTTTGTAGGAACCCCCACGAGGGGGCTTATAAAAGTGGGGGGCAAAAAAAAAAGAAGGGGGAAAAGCGGATTTTCCCAATTTAAAAAGGGGGGGGGGGGGCAAAAAAAAAAAGGGGGGGGGGGAAAAAAAAGGGGGCATCATAAAAAAAGGGGAATAGCCCTCACGGGGAAAAAAAACAAAAAACCCCTTCCCCCAAAAAAAAAAAAAAAAAACCCCCCCTCAACAGGGGGGAAAAAGGGGGGGGAGGCCAAAAAAAAAAGGGGGGGGCACCTTGGGGCTTGAAAAAAAAAGTTTTTAAAAAAAAAACTTTCGGGGGGGCAAAAAACGTGGGAAAAACCCCAGTGGTAGGGGGGGGGGGGGCCAAAAAAAAAAGAAAAAAAAAAAGAAATTCCCCCAGGGGAAAAAAAAAAAACAGGGGAAAAGTTTTAATTGAAAAAAAAAAGGGATATAATTCTTTAAATTACCAGGGGGGGGAAAAAAAAAAAAAAAAAAAAAAAAAAATTTTTAAAAAGTTGCTTGGAAAAAAAAAAATTTTGGGTGGGGGGCAACCCGGGGGGAAATCCCGATTTTTTTTGGGGGAAATGGAAAAAGCAAAAAATTAAATTGTTTTTCATTCACGATAAAAAAAAAAAAAAAGTTTTTTTGGGGGAGTGGGAAAACCAGGGGGACTCCCTATCGGGGGGAAAAAAAAAAGATTCAGTGGGGGGCAGGGGAATTTGGGGGGGGGGTAGAGGTCGGGGGGTGCATTCCCCTTAGCCTTTTCTTTTTTGTGGGCAAAAAAAAAAAAGGGGAAAAAGGGGCCGGTTTTGGGTGATTTTGTTTTTCTTCTTTTTGAGGGAAAAAAAAAAAAAAGAGGGGGAACGGGAATGTTGCATGGTATTTGGATTAAAAATAGGGATTGGGGGGGTTTTTTTCTAGTTTATGAGGGTTGGGGATTTAAAAAAGGGGGGAAAAAAAATTAGTTGGGGGTTAAGTTGGGGTTTTTGGGAAAAAAAAGCTTTTAAAAAAATGGTTTTTTTTTAAAATTTTGATTTTAAAAAAATTTTACGCCCCCGTTGAAAAAAGATTTAAAAATTTAAAATTTAAATAGAGATTGATTTTTTTAAATGTAAAAGGGTAATTAAAAATTAGTCTTTTGAAAAAAATAAGAAAAATTTAATTTTAATTTTTTTAAGGGGGGTTTGGAAAAAGGGGGATTTTTAAAAAAAGGGGGATTATTTTTTTTTTCCATTGAAAAAAAAATAATTTTTTAAAACTTTGAATTGATGTAAATATTAAAAAATTTTTGTTTTTTTCTTTTTGGGGAAAAAGTGTTTGTTGGTTTGGTTACTTTTCCCTAATGATAATTAAAAAAAAACGTTATAAAACGCTTTTTTTTTAAAATAATCTGGGGCTCTATTTTCGGGTTTTTTCTTTTTGGGGGTATTTTTTTTTGGGAAAAATACCCCAGTAAAAACCAAAAGGGGGGGATAAAACTTAAGTTTTTTGGGGGGGTTAAAATTAATTTTTTGGGGGCTTAAAAATTGGGTTTCATTTTTTTTTTGGTTTTTAAAAATATTCTCATCTTGCTTAAAAAAAATTAATTTCCATTACCAGTAATTTTAATTTTTTTTTTAAAAAAAAAATATTTTTATATTTTTTAAGTAATTTGCCATGCGGTTTTTTTTTTTTTACATTAATTATAAAAATTTTTTTTAAAGGTTTTTAAACATTTGTTTTTAAAAATTTTTTTAAAATTTTAAAAAAAGTTTGTTAAATTGGGAAATTTAAAAAATTTTTTTGTTTTTCAGTTGTATTTTTGGGGGTTAAAAAATTTTCGAAAAATTATTGTTGGAAAAAAAAATTTAAAAAAAAAAAATGGGATATTCAAGGTGGTTATTTTTTAATTTTTAAATTTTGGGTTTTTAAGGAATCAAGATGTAATTGGGCAATTTTTTTATGTGATTTTGGGGTTTTGGGGGATTTTGGGGGTTTTATTTTTTTAAAAAAAAAAAAAAATTTTTCCAAAAAGGGGGTTTGTTAAAAAAAATTTTTTTCCCCGGTTATTTTTCAAAAAAAATATTTAAAAAATTTTATGGGGGGTTAAAAACTGTGTTTAGAAAATAAAAATTTGTGGGCTTAAAAAAAAAAAAAAAAAAAAAAATGTTTTTGGGGGGGGGGGGGGGGGGGGGGGGGGGGCTAATATTATTTAAAAAAAATGGATTAAATTAGGGGGCCCCAAAAAAAAAGAATTACAAAAAAAAACAGCCGAGGGGAATTTTTGTCCCAAAAGGGGGCCATGGGAAAAAAAAGGTTGGGGGGACCCCAAAGGGGGGGGGGTAGAGGAAAAAATGCCTTGGTTTTATTAATTAATGGGGGAAAAAAAAAATTTTTATTGGGGGGGGCATTGCGTATGTTGGGGAATTTTGTCAAAAAAAATTTTTTTTTTTAAAACAGGTTTTTTTGCTGAAGGGGTTTTCTTTTTGTTCCCCCAAATTCCTCGGGGGGGTTTGTGGGGGGCAAAAATTTTTTTCAGGGGGAAATTATAGAGCGGGGGGACACAAAAAAAAAGAAGCGTAAAAAAAGGGTGGTGTTTTTTTGTGTTTAATAAAAAATTTGAGTAGGTTTTTTGATTAGTTTTGGGTACTATTTTCCCCTTAAAGGGGTTAAAATTTTTTTTTAATCTTAGCAAATTAGAAATAAAAATAAAATAAGTTTGGGCATAGTAATAAAAAAACAAAAATAGTTTTTACCAAAGTTAAATTTTGTAGAAAAAAAAGTTTTTAGGAAAAAGGAAAAAATAAAAAAAAAATAGTTAAAAAAGAAAAACGGGGTAGTTGTTTATTTTTTTTTTTTTTGTAGGGTTTTTTTTTTTTTTAAAAAAATTTTTTATAATAAAAAAATTAAAAATAATTTTTTAAATAATCAAAAGGATTTATTTTTTTGGGCAAGGTAGAAGGGGGAAATTTCCCCTTTTAGCTTTTTGAAAAAAAAAAAAAAAATTTTAATTGGTTTACCCCCGGGGGATTTTGGGGGCAGTGTTAATGAGGAAAAAAAAAAACTCTAGTTTTAAAAAAAAAATTTAAAAAAAAAAGGCGGGGGAAAAATTTTTTTTTTTACTTCTAGTAATTATGAAAAAAAATTTTGGGGGTAAAAAAAAAAATGCAAAAAAATTTAATTTATTTCTAAGCTATAAATTTTTGTATTTTTATTGTCCCCAAATTAGTGGGGATTAGTTTATATTTGTGTTTTTTTTGTTAAAATTTTTTTATTTCCGAATTTTTGTAAGGGGGGAAAAATTTTAAAAAAAATCGAAAAAAAAAAAATTTAAACTTTTATCTTTTTTTTAAAAATAAAAAAAAGATTTGTATTTTGTTTTAGGTTTTTAATAATAAAAAAAACGCGGAGGGTTTTAAAAAAACGGGTGAGGGGGGGGCAGTTTTTTTTGAAACCTCTCTTTTTTTTAAAAAAAAAAAAAAAAAAAAAAATTTTATTTAAACCCCCCCCAAAAACCCCCAAACACCCCACCCCCACACCCCACCAAACCCCCCCACCACACCACCACCCCCCCCCCAAAAAAAAACACCCCCCCCACCACCCCCAAAAAACAACCCACCCCCCCCAAAACCCCATAAATTTTAATTTGTAAAAAACAAACCCCAAAAAAAAAAAAAAAACAAAACCCCAACCCCACAAAAAATTAATTTTATAGGAAGTTTAAAAAAAAAAAACCCAACCCCACCCACCCACCAAACCCCCCCAACCCAAAATTAAAAAAATTTTTTTTCCCGGGGGGCAAAAAATTTTTTTTCACCCGAAAAAAACTCAACAAATTTTTTTTCGATGAAAGTTATCGTATTCTCTCCCGGGGGAAATAGGGGGATGGTTTTTT
>NW_023661179.1:0-5000 GCF_015228065.2 Penaeus monodon
GGGGTTTTTTGTTTTTTTTAAAAAAAAAAAAAAAAACTTAAAATTTTTCCCCTTTGGGTTAAAAAAAATTGTTTACGGGGCTTTTGACCAAAATTTTGGGTTTTTAAAAGGGAAAAATTTTTTTAAAAAGGAACTTTTTCCCCGTTTAAATTGGAAAAAGTTTAAAAGTCAAAAAAAAGGGGGAAAAAAAAAAAAAAAAAAGCTCTTAAAAAGAAAAAACCCCCTAAAATTTTCCCTTCTTAACGGGTTAAAACTGTCCCTGGGGGCGAGAAAAAATTTTTACGTTGCCGTTTATTGGCCTTTTAAAAAAGGCTTAAGAAAAAGGTTTCCCCAAACCCTTTTTGTTTAATAAAAACTTAAAAGTCCAAAAAAATTCCCAAAAAAAAACTTAAAAATATACCGGGGAAATCCCCCCAAATTTAAAAAGTCAAAAAAAACGAAAAAAAACCCCCCCTTCGGAACTCTTCTATTTAAATGTAAAAAAAAAAAAACCATTTAGGCAAAAAATTCCCCAGAGGACCCAAAGTCTTTATTTCCCGGGTTTACTTGGCCGCAAAAATTTCCCCAGAAAGGGTACAATTTCTTTCGACAATACATGAAGGAATTTTAGTTTAAAAAAAGCCCTTAATTAAGTTTCTTAGGTTTTAATTTTTTCCCCAAAAAACGATCCCCTTTCAATTTTTTTCCGAGGCGATGGTCAAGTGGACGGCTTTTGATTTTTTGAAAAAAATTCAGATAAGCCCTTTTTTGTAAATAAAACTTAATTAAGGGAATTTTATGCCAAAAATTCATATTTTATTAATAAATTTTCCCCGGCCCAAAATCCTTAAGGGGAAATTTTTAAAGGGGACTAAAGTAAATTTTAGCATAAAAAGGTGGGGAAGCTTGAACCAAAAGGACAAATGTCAACAAACTAATGCTTTTGGACCCTTTTTTTAAAAAAAATTTCTGTTGTCAATTTCTTTAAAAGGTTTCTAAGCTTTTATTAAACCCAATGATTTTTATAGACCCAAAAAGGAAATAAAGTTTGAAAAACCAAAAATTTTAGCCAAAAGTCTAACCCATACACCATTAATTATGAAAATTCCCCAAAATTGCAAGGGGATAAAGGGATTGCGATAAACCAAAAAGGGTTTAAAGATATTTTAAAGTTTATTATTAAACTAAGGAAAATAAATTTGCCCAAAACCCGATATTTCCTATGCCGAACAGAATCACACCCCGGGGGGCGAAACCTTCCCTTTCCGCTAACCCTTGAAAAAAAAAAGGGACTTTCTTTGGTCGCAAATGGGCTCCCCAGAAAAAACCAAGGAGCAACCCCGTAAAGTGGGGCCCCCCCCCCGCCGGGTCCTGGGGTTCGCTCTCCGAGGGTTCCCCGAAGGGGAAGAGAGACGTCTCCCCCCCGCCAAAATGGGGAAAAGGGGGGCCTTCCAAAACCCCAAGAGGTCCCCAACGGGAAAGGGGGGTCTTCCCCCCCAAAAAAAAAAAAAAAAACAACACCCCCCCAAAAACAAACCCCCCCATTTTTGGGGGTTTTTTTTAAAAAAAATTATTAGCCTCGTCCTATGCTCCCGAATTAATTTTCCCCAAAACGCACTTGACACCCTTCTCAAACGGGTCTTTTTCGCTGAGGAACACCATTTTGTGGAAGGATCGTGAGGGTAGGGTGGAGGCGGAGTCGCCATGTCTCCACCAAACCTCCCTTTTACAGAGTACTATTGATTCTATTTTGGATTTTTGCGCATGAAAAGTAAAAATTAGGGCCCCTATCGGGCATAGTTCACTTTATTGTCCCCTGATGAGTGATAGCCTATATACCTTTGCTCTTCGGGAAGTCTGCCACAAAAAAAAGTATTTTAGCTGTTTTTAATGCTCTCATACGTTAGGGGGGTTTCCTGGGGGTGGTGGTAGAGGTGAGAAAGTAGTTAATTTGTTTAAACGAGTCTGATTTTCCTTCGATGATGGTAGCCCCAACCGGGTGACGAAAATACCGTAAATTGATTTTTTTTTACTTATCAGGGCTCTTCTAAATACACCAAAGTGCCTATTGCACACCATTGCGACTCTTTGGGAACGATCATTTTCCTATTTTGATTAAATATTCATGCGACACGTGGAACTCTTCAGCGCCTAATTTACGTAAAGGGCAGCTGGGTCCCTTTCAAAAGGATGTCAAGCTCAAACTTTTGGAGAAACCATTGATAAAAGTAAACAATATTAAAAATTCGATTAAAAAGCAGCTTCTACCTTTCCTAAAACTTCGACAGATAGCTTTTAAGCATGGTTCCATGGTGGAACCAGATTCCGCAGGGCGCTGTCCCGCGCAAAAGGGCCCTACAGGTTTTTTCAAAAATAACATCACAAATGAGAATTTTTGCAATTACAACTAGAAAGACTGGGGGCTCGTAAGTATAGCAAGCAAAAGAGACCCTGCGGAGTTTTTTGTCTCTACAATAACACAAAAACCAAATATCAAGGTTTGGTCCACTATCAAAAAATCAATAAAAAAAAAAACATCTATCAAAATTAAAAACATCATAGAAGGGGAAACCATTTAGATTCCCCTAGAGACTAGCTAATGCCTCGCCAGCACTCTCTCTAAAAGCAGCTCAGCAAATTACCATCCACCTTCCTGACCATAAAGGGAAAAGGGGCTGAGCTGCAACCAATTCACTTTGCCACAGGAGATGATTTGATTACATAAAGATTTACAATGGATACTTGTCCGAGCCTAGAAACCTGTAGGGGAACACCCCCAGGCCCCGATAAATTCGAATGAGAGATGAAGCCTTTTAAATCATGATGACATGATTAAGTTCTAGAAGTGTACAATGAAATTTTGGGAAAAACCCACACTTTTCCAAATCATGGCACTTCCCCCACATCTTTCCCATATTGAAAGGGGGGAAAATCCAACTTGCCTCCCTACCGCCCAATTGCTTTGACAATTTGCTTATGAAAGTCATGGAACGAATTTTTTAAACAGTAGGCTATTCTTTTTTTTAAATTCCAGAAATTTACTAGTTGACAGTAGTGCGGTTTCCCGCAAGGGACGCCAACTCTCGATCCTAGTAAAGCTAAAATCATTTCAAGAGGCATTTGCCAAAAAAGATTTTTTGATTTCATTTTTTTAATATAAAAAGCCTACGCATGACATGCGAATGGCCTACTCAAAAATTTTATGCTTTGGTTTACTGGAAACTTCCCTTTGTTTTATTCAAAATTTCATTTCTACAGAACTTTTGCTGTCAAATTATTTTCCGCAATGCATTTTTTGGGACCTTTTGTCCAGGCAAACGGGTCCCAAAAGGAAGTGCTTGTCCCAATTTTATTTCTATGTATGATAAATGACTCTTCCCACTCCCCCTCGGAATCTTAAATACTCACTGTACGCTGATGATTGTCATTTTTGCATCCAGCAATAATGCAGAATTCCAGCAATCGCATAAATTGGCACGGGATTTTCATACGGGGGCCTCCGTGGGGTTTGAAGTTTCCATTCAAAAAGAGTTTTGGGGGAATTTTTTTCACGTGGAGGAAGTGAACCGGGCAAACTCTAACACCACCCAATCCCTTTTAAAAATTCTGCAAGTTTTTTGGGGCTACTTTTTGAAGTAGACCTCAATTAAAAGCCCACATTGTGCTAAAGAAAAATGTCAAAGACACTAATTTTTTAAAATGCTTTCTTTTAATAAATGGGAGCTGACAGACAGTCTTTGCTAATGGTCCAAAGTAGATTATGGGTCAATCGTGTATGGGGTTTGGCATCGGAAAATTTGAAAGGGTTTGGTGCGTGCAGAAAGCCCGTTTGCGGTTTTTTGGGGCCCTGAAGTGCACTGAGAGCGTCCCTTGAGGTGATTTTAGGGGTACCTCCCCCCCGATCAGCCGGGGCCCTTCCTTTTCTATGCCCAAAAGGGGGCTCGAGCCTGAGCCCCCCTAATGGCAATATGGCTTAGGCCCCCTTTTCTACGAACTCCATGACCCGTCGAAAGTCCCGGGATAATCTCTCTACCCTCGTACCATGGTTTAGTCAAAAATAGCGCCTGGGAAACCCCCAAATTTTTTTGTCATGGAAGCCTGGCTTCCATCACCAAAGGCCCCGGCGCCCGGGGGTGGAGGTACGCCAAGGTTCAGAAGATCCTTATTAAACATCTCCCTTTTTTTTTTATTATACCGACGGCTCCCAAAACGAAGAGTGTGTGGGTCGGGGGGATGGTCGCTGAAAGTGCCGACTGCCAAAACTCATCGATCTTTTCTTGCTGAACTTTTGCCCTTGATAAAACCATTGTTTTTTCACTATCGACGCCCCCGATAAAATATTATTTTTTCAGATTCTTAAGTTTACTTAAACCATTAAAAACCCTTAGAAAAACCCCCAAAATAACTTCTGGTAATATCATTCTAACTACAGTGGCAAAAATCAATCAAGTAATTGGTCCAGGCCCCCTGGTATCCATGGCATACAGGGTTTTCAAAATTGCCCGGTCCTGGGGATTTGGACCTTAGCATAGTCCGACAGATCTCGGGGTTTTTTTGTCTCTTATAAAAAAAAAATACTCTCCTGTGGCAAAGTGGTGGACCCCAAACTCCAAACCACAAAAAAAAACAGACCCTAGAACTGTGGGACACGCCCCGGAAAAGGGGAAAGGGGGGGGGGTGGGGTTGGCCCGCCTTAGGGTCAAAACACAAGATTTACCCCCCTCACTCCCCACTTGAAAAACGATTTCCCCCAGTGTCACCTCTGTAAACCCCAAACCTTTCCCCAACCACTACTAATAGTCTGCAAAAATAAAAAATAACAAAGACAAAAAAAAAAACAATATTTCCAACAAACAAATGAGATTTTTCACTAAAATATTTCAGATGACAAAAAAAAATTTTCTGTAAAGTAATCCTTTTTTTAAGGGGGACAAAAATTTATGACCTTATCTAGATTGACAAAAAATAGGATCCTTAGCTTAATAACCTTCCCCATGGCCCCTGGTTGATAGCCAAAAATC
>NW_023661179.1:10000-17991 GCF_015228065.2 Penaeus monodon
GAATCATTAATCAAGTTAACTACTTCTCACCCCTCCTCCACCCGCGGGGAACCCCTAACGTATGTGAGCATTAAACCCAAAAAAATTACTTTTTTTTTGTGGCAGCTTTTCCTAAGAGAAAAAAGCTCATCATAAATTCCCAATTATCGGAGGACAATAAACCGAACATTAATCGATACGGTTATTGTTTTTTTAATTTGCATCGACAAACTCCAAAGTAGAACCAATATCACTTCATGAAAGGGAGGCTTTGGTGGATGTGCTGGCGACTCCGCCCCCACCCTCCCCTCTGATCCTTCCGACACAATGGTAGTTCCTCAGCGAAACGACCTGCAAGAGGGGGGGTTTTTTTAAGTGGTTTCTTGTAAAACTATAATATCGGGGCATGGGACGAGCAATATCTGAGGTTATTTACTTTAGATCTAAGACTTCTACAGTTCCTTTATAAGGGTTTAAACGCGAAGTTTCGTTTTATGGGTTTAGAAGTGCCTTGTCCCCCCGGTTTTTAAATTTTTCTTTATCTGGGAGGGGGTTTTCGCCCCTCCTCTCCCTCGCTACCCAGGGGCCCCCCAGGGGTATTTTTGAGACGTACCTCCATTCCTGGTCTCGCTCCCAGGGAGACGCCGTGGAAGTGATCTTTCCGAAAAACAGACCAACACCGGGCGAATCCTAGCAGAGTCGCCGGACGAAAAGGGCGATCCAATTGTGATTTGGTATCATCCTCCTTATGTGCTGCGCTTTTGGGGGTTGATTCACAATTTGTTGAATTTATTTTTCAATTCTTTAATTTGATCTTTAAATTCTTAACCGTTTCCTTTTAACTCAAAATTTTCCTTTATCCTTAGCTCAAGTTCCTGATTGAGCCGTTTAAATGGAAGGGTTTGTAGGTTTCTACGAGCTGGGAAAGTTTTGGTTTGCCGTAAAACCTTCAACTTTCCTTTTGGGCCCTCAGGTAACTAACATCTGTCCTCTCATGTATGTAATATTCAGTCTCCTTCTTCAAGCTGCTGCCTGGCAAGCCAGATTGATGGGGACCTCCACAGTTAACACTTGGAGTTTTTCTCAGTACAACAGCGTTCGATCTCTAACCTTTACCCAAGAAAAATTTACTATACTTTATCATTGCATCGTAATGAGGGTGTCAAAATTTTTTTGGCATCTATTACAGCGCAATTTTTTTAAATGTGGGGTCGCATTTGGGACACGTTCATTCCAACTTGTACCCCGGAAATTTTACTTTTTTGGTCATGCATTCACGTCTATACTTTGCCTTCATATTTTCCAAATTTCGCTCTCCTCCTTGTCCTAAAATCCCTGCTAAAGAACCCCTTTAAGTATTGGGGCCAAGGGGGATATTACTTAACCTTCAAATCATAAACTGCGTCATTTAAGCAGTCCTTATCTGGGATTGAACGCATTTTTACAAGGGGGCTACCTCTCCAATTTCCGGAAAAAATCAAATCGCCGTCCACTTGCCCATCAGGACCTTCTTGATGTGAAGGGCTCACTTTCGAAGGATTGTTTCCTTCACGCTTTTGCGAAAAAACCTTGTATTCTCTGGGGGGATTAAAAAAAAAATCTCGTTCTCTTTTTGTCAGCAGTAGGGTTTCCCTTTTGTTCAAGGTCGCTTTGGGTCGTGGGAAGTCAGGGTCCCCCCCTCCTTGAGGGGGAGGGGGGGTGCCGGGATCGCTCTAGGGGTATCGGCCCGGAGCCCGCCCGGGGCCCCGTCCCTTGTCCTGAAGGACCATTCCCCCCTTAACTATTGTTAAAAACCTAACACAATAGCAAGAAAAGAGTGGGGAGTTTCCGTCTCTCCCCCCCCCAAGGGAAGCCGGGTTGCGTTCCCATCCCAAAAGAGGGATCAAGTTTTGGAAACCCCCCTTACCCCCAAACTTGCCTAGTGCGAAGGACGGAAAGTCGGTGCCCCCCCCAGGCAATAGGGGAGCCCACAAGGTACTCGGTAGGCTCGGGGAATACATAAAAGGGAAAATTTTGAATGAAGGAAAAGTCCCCCAAAAGGGGCCCCCCAACTACGGGGCCTCCCTATCCGGGGGTAATGCCCAAGGGCTACCCTGGTGTAGAAGAGAGCTGGGGGTTGAGGGGGGGTGCTGCTACGCTTCTGTAGTCCGTGTGACCTAGAAAACAACGCAAAGGTGCAGGCGAAGTCAAATGCTGATAAAACAAAATTTACTCTACTAAATTACTTAATTAACCGTACAATACCGCCGAGCGAGACAAGGCCCCGAACCCCAGGGTAGCTCCTATGGCACAAGGTTTTGGTCTATTCTGCTGCGCGGGACGAGGTCAAGCTTTTAAAAGCCCAAAACACGATGTACCCCTTTCTTTTTTTCTTTTTTTCTTGTTGGATTTTTGGCTAAAACCAGGGGCATGTGGCCAGGGTTTTAAGCTAATGGATCCTATTTATTCTGTAAATCTAGATAAGGTCAAAAATTTTTGTCCCCCTTAAAAAAGTGATTACTTTACAGATAATTTTTTTGTCATCTGTAAAAATTTTTTATAGTGTAAAATCTCTATTTGTTTTTGGGAAATATTGTTTTTTTTTTGTCTTGTTTTTTTTATTTATTGCAGATTTTAGTATGTGGTTCAGGAAAGGGTTTGGTGTTCAGAGGTGACCGGGGGGAAATCGTTTTTTAAATGTAGGGAGTGAGGGGGTAAATTTTGTGCTGTTGACCCTAAGGGGGGGCCAACCCACCTCCTCCCTTCTCCCCTTCCTTGGGTTTGTCCCACAGTTCTATGGTCTTTTTTATTTTTTTGTGATTTGGAGATTGGCCCACTCCTTTGCCACGGGGAATGTATTTTTGCTTTTAAAGAGACAAAAAACACCTGAGATCTGTTCGACTATGCTAAGGTCCAATCCCCAGTTGCCAGGCTAATTTTCGCCTCCATTGCCAGGGAACCAAGGGGCCTGTACCCATTTTAGCTTGTTTGATTTATTGGCACCTGTAGCTTACATATATTACCCAAAGTTCTTTTTTGGTTGGTTTCAAAGGGTTTTTTAATGGCTTTAAGTAAACTTAAGGGAAATCTGAAAAAAAAACTTTTTTTATCGTGGGTCCGAAGTGAAAAATAAATGGCTTTATCAAGGGGAAAAAAGTTCGCAAAAAGCGATGTATATTCGGCAGTGGGCACATTCATCGACCACCCCCGCACCCCACCTCTTCTTTTTTGAGCCGTCGGTATATATAAAAAAAAAAGGGAGATGTTTAATAAGGATCTCTTTTTAACCTCTGGCGACCTCCCCTCCGGCGCCTGGCCTTGCTGAGGAACCCAGGTTTCCATGACAGAAAAATTGGGGGTTTCCCCAGGGCGCTTTTTTGACAAAAACCAGGTATCGATGGTAGAGAATCTAACCCACATTCTCGACAGGTCATGGAGTCCGTAGCAAAGGGCCAAATGCCACATTCCCATAGGGGGGCTCGGTCTCGACCCATTTTGCGCATAGCTAAAGGCTACGGGCCGCGTCTGATTGGAGGGGGGGTACTCCTGATCCCCTCAAACCTCGACCCCCCGAGGCACTTCGGGCTAAAGACACAGCAAACGGGCATTCTGCCAGCATCCAAACCTTTCAAACTTTCTCGATGCCAAACCATCCGATTGACCCATAATCTACTTTGGCCATTACAAAGACTGTTTCCTCCCTTTTTACCAGAAATGCACTTTTTTTTTAGTGCTCTTTTACATTTATTCTTTGCTGACCAATTGGTCTTTCCAATGAGTCTACTATCAAAAAAAAACCCAGAAACTTTTCGAATTTTGAAAAGGCTTGGTGGTTGTCTAGGTTAGCCGTGTTTTGACTTCCTCCTACGTGAAAAATTACCCCAAAACTCTTTCGAATGGAAAACTTTAAAACCCCCTGGAGGCCCCCTTTTGAATCTTCCAGTGCCAAATTTGGTCGATTTCTGAGTTTTTTGCATTAGCTGAGTGCCATAATGCAAATCATCAGCGTACAGTGATTTTAAAATTCCCGGGAGGAGCTGGGAAGATGTCATTTATCAACAAAAATTGTTGTACAAACCTTCCTTGTGGACCCCCTTTGCCTGGACAAAAGTGTCCAAAAGTGACATTCGGAAAATAAATTTTACGCAAAATTCTGTCAGAAATGAAAATTTTTAATAAAAAAAGGCAAATTTCCACGTAAAACCAAAAGCATAAAATTTTTCTAGTAGGCCATATCCCTGTCATGTCGTAGCTTTTTCTATATCTAAAAAATGAAAATAAAATCTTTTTTGGGAAGTCCTCTGAAAAATTTATTGTCCAGCTTTACTAGCTGACGAGATTTTTGGGGTCCCTTGCGGAACCGCACTACTTCAAATATTTAAATTTCTGGAATTTAAAAAAACAATAGCCACTGTTAACAATTCGTTCCATGACCCCTTTCTAAGCAACTTGTCAAAGAAAAATTTGGGGGGTAGGGGATGGCAATCTGGGATTACCCCCTCCTTTCAATTGGGAATGAGTGGGCGAAGTGCCATGGTTTTTGGAAAGTGTGGCTTTCCAAATTTTCATTGTACACTTCTACAACTTTCATGTCATCAGATTAAATCTTCTCATCTCATATCGAAACTCATCGGGCCTGGGGTGTTCCTCTACAGGTTTTTTAGGGCCGGCAAGCCATCCATTTAAATCTTTATTGTATCAAATCACTCCCCGTGGCAAAGTGAATTGGTTGCAGCTCACCTCTTTCCCTTTATGCAGGAAGGTGGATGGGAATTAGCTAGTCTTTATGAGAGGCTGCCTGGCAGTGCATTAGCTATTTCTAGGTGAATCTAAATGGTTACCCTCTTCTTATGATGTTTTAATTTTGATAGATGTTTTTTTCTTTTGTTTTATTGATAGTGGACCAACCCTGATATTTTTGGGATTGCTGTTTTTTGTAGAGACAAAGCTCGCCAGGAGTCCCCCTTTTTTTCTTGCTTATTATCTCGACCCTAGCCTTGCTGTTTGTAAATTTCAAAAATTCCATTTGTGATGTTATTTTTTAAAAGCCCGTAGGCCTTATTGCGTCGGCACAGCGCCCCCGGCAATCTGGTGTCCCCAGGAACTCTATGCTTAACGCTATCTGTCGAAATTTTAGGAATGGATGCAATGCTGTTTTATAACAATTTTGAATATTGGGTTTACTTTTTCATCATGGTTTCTCCAACAAGTTCGAGCTTGACACCCTTGTGAAGGGGACCCAGTCTGCTCTCTTTACGTTAAATTTAGGCGCTAAGACGTTTCACTGTGTCGCATAATATTTATCAAAATGGGAAAATGATCGCTTCCCAACGAGTCGTCAATGGTTTGGGAATAGGGACTTGGGGCTATTGATGAAAGAAACCGTGATAATCAAAAAAGCTCATTTACCGTTTATCGTCCCCCGCGTTGGGCTACCATCATTCAGAAGGATTAAATCAGACTCGTTTAAACACTTAAATACTTGCTCCCTCTACCATCCCCCCGGGAACCCCCAAATATGATGAGCATTAAAAACGCTAAAATTACTTTATTTTGTGGAGAAAATTTTTTGAAGAGCAAGAGCTCATCTAGGCTATCACTGCATCGGTGGCAATAAAATGAACTTAGCCAGATAGGGGCCATTAATTTTTCTTTTCATCGACAAAAACCAAAGTAAATCAATAGTCCTTCTGTAAAAGGGGGGCTTTGGGGGATGTACATGGGGACTCCGCCCCCACCCCTACCCTCACATCCCCCCACTAAAAGGGAGTTCCTCCGAACGCCCCGTTAGAACAGGTGTGTCAAGTGCGTTTTTTTGGAGAACTATAATATCGGGACATAGGAAAAAAGGGTAATAATTTAAAGGGCTTTACTCTAGATCTAAGACTTGACATTCCCTGTATATGGGCGACGCGAAAATTACGTTTTATGGGGTTTTGGGAAATGCCTTGTCCCCATTTTTTTTTTTTTTTTGGGGGGGAACCCTCCTCTCCCCCTTCCCGGGCCTCTCTCGGGATGGTTTGAAACAGAACCCCATGTCCTCACCTCCTGGCGAGGGAACGACTGACCGATTGGGGATCTGCTTCTCTCCGAAAGCCGATCGCGAGCCGCGAAGTCCCCAGGAGTACCCCCGGGCGGGAAAGGGGCGCTCCGGCTGTTCGTATCACCCCTTAGATTTTTATGCGGGTTGATGCAGCCCTTTGAGCCAATTTATCAAAAATAAACTTTAATATTTTATTCTTTAACGGTTTGTTTTGAGTTCGGAATTTCTTTATCCTTGGCTGCAAGCTGTTACGACATTACTAGCACTAGGGGGATGTTTGTTACTGCTTCGGCATAGGAAGTATGGGGTTTTTGTGTCAAAATTTCCACTTTCCCCTTACTTCAGTAAATAAATTCATCTTCCTCATATATGCTAAAGTCCAATCTCCCTTTTTCAGGGTGTTCCTCGCAGTCTGTTGATGGGACCTCCACAAATTTGCAATTTGGGGTTTGGGTATACAGTAAGGTTTCATGGGCTCACACTTTTTGGGTACAAATTACTCGAGTCTTTTCATACCTCTTAATAGGTGTGTCCCAATTTTTTTCATCTATTACATGCTTGGCTTTTGGCATAAAGTCTTTCTTGAAAACTTCTAACCACATTACATATTCTAGAATTTTATTCAAAGCAAAGGTCAAAAGCTCCAGTTTTCGTTGCACATTCCCGCCTTCTTTGGGCTACAATGAACTCCACTACGTCTTGGGCCTTCATGCTCTCAAAAATTTCACTTTCTTCCCCCGTCCTCAATCCCCGTGAAAAATTACTCCCCTTTGTATTTGGGGCCAAAAATATTACTTTAAAATCGAAATCTGAAATTTTCGTCGCTTAAGTAAAACCCTTTAAACTGGGATTTATTGTACTTTAACAATGGGTTCCCTCTCGCAATTTTTTGACAAAATCAAAAACGCCGTCCCCCTTGACCATCAAAGGGCCCACGAACGACTCGTCAAACGAGGTTTTTAGTGCGTTTCTTGGAGAACTTAATCGGGGGCATAAGACCGAGGTAATAAATTTTAAAGGGCATTTACTTTAGACTAAGACTTCGACAGTTCCATTGATAATATCCGAAGAGAAAGGGGTTTTTGGGGGGACCTTTTCTGGAGAAAAGTCTTTTGCGGCCCAAAATAAAACCCCGGGGGAAAAAAATGACGTTGGGGGTTTTGTCGTCCCTAAGACAAGTTTTTATCCCGGGAAGTAGTTTTTTAAACTTTTTTACATTTATTATTAAGAGTGCTCGTTTTTTTATATTTTTTTTGGGGGTTTTATCTTTTGTTTCTTTTGTACTTTTTCAAACAGTTTTGGGGGATTTTCCCGTGTTAGTATTTTAATGTTTTTTTTTTGGGGGTAAATTTTAAATGTATTCCTTTTTAAAGTTTTTTTTTAAAAATAAATGTGAGCTTTGGATGAAATTCCTCTTTTTTTTTAAGTCCTTTTAATAAGAGACCATGATCCCTTACTTGCTACCTGTGGGAAGCAATTGACATCCTTCATCAGCCCCCCTTCAGGCTGACACGCCTCCCCCCGCATTTTAAACCCCGCTTACCAGCGGGAAAACCCTTTTGATTAGGTCTTCTTCTTTTCTCCACGCCGCCTTCCTTTTTGCCTTTTTAAAACCCCCTTTTAGCGTCTCCTCCTTTCGTACTGTATTTTTCCTGGAGTACTAAACCGGTGGTGGCAGCTGCTAAGACCTAAATTACAGGGGTAATTAAATGGATCACTACACATGAAATCCTGAGATTCTTTTGATAACCCCATTTTTACGTTTTAATCTTTTTTTCTATTTTATTTATGTCCAACTCAAAACCCAAAAACAAAACTGACCAACATGACATTTTAACACTCTAACTTTGGTTTTTTTCCCTTTAACTGTCGTTTTTAAAAACGCCTCATCTTGTTGAAGACTTCTTTTGCCATACCAATTTTTTTTCTTTATTTTTAGTTTCAATTCTTCCATCTGATGTTATCAAAATACCCAATATGTGAAAAAAAA
>NW_023661180.1:0-17989 GCF_015228065.2 Penaeus monodon
TTATTATTTATTTTATTTTATTTCTTTTTTTTTTAATTATTGCCAAAACATTAATTATAACTGTAATAATAACAATAATAATAATAAGTATATAATAATGTTATAGTCGTTATAATATCGTTATTAATATTATTATTGTTATATCTATTATTATTGTTCTTGTTATTAGTATAGTTGCAAAATTATATATTATAACTGCAATAATTGCAATAATAATGATAATAATTGCAATAATGATGATAATAATAATTGCAATAATGATGATAATGATGATGATAATGATGATATGATGATGATAATGATAATATTGATGTAATCATGATAATAATGATGATAATAACAGGAATTTTCTCCATTTATAATAAAAAAGGTAAAAGAAAATAATTCTCAAAAGTCGAAAAAGCGGCAAAATCTAGCGAAATATAGCCTTTTGAGAGTATACTCCAAAATGACGTTTTTCGATTTCTCTGATGATTTTGGCAATTATTAGGGTAATAATGATAATAATTACCAAAATCGTATTAATCATGACAATAATGAGGATAAAAGTGAGAATAAAGAGAATTTTGATAACATTTGATGATTATTAATATTATCAATATTATCATTATTTATATTATTATTATTACTATTATTATTATTATTATTATTATTATTATTATTATTATTATTATTTATTATTGTTATTATTATTATTATTATTATCATTATTATTATATTATTATTTATTATTATTATTACTTTTTTTTATTTGTATTAATCCCAAAACATATATCATAACTGTAATAATAACAATAATAATAATAATAATATGTATAATAATAATGTTAATAGTCGTTATAATATCGTTATTAATATTATTATTTTTATATATCATTATTATCATTTTTACTAGTAGTATAAATTGCAAAAAATAATTATTATAACAGTAATAATTACTGTAAATTACGATATTAGTAAAATAATGATATAAATATTAGTATAATATCGTTATATGTATATACGTGTTATTTCTATTATTATTGTTGTTGTATAGTATAGTTGGAAAAATTCTATATCATAACTGCAATAATTGCAATAAATAATGATACTAATTGCAATAATGATGATAATAAAATTGCAATAATGATGAATAATGAGATGATAATGATGAATAATGATGATGAAATGATAATATTGGATGATTAATTCATGATAATAATGATTGAATAATAACAGAAATTGTCCATTTATAATAAAAAGGTAACAGAAAAAAATTTCTCAAAAGTCGACAAAAAAGCGGCAAAATCTAGCGAAATATAGCCTTTTGAGAGTTATACTCCCAAATGACATTTTTCGATTTCTCTGATGATTTTTGGCTATTATTAGGGTAAATAATGATAATATTACCAAAATCGTATAATCATGACACAATGAGGATATAAAGTGAGAATTAAAGAGAAATTCTGATAACATTGCATGATTATTAATATTATCAATATTATCATTATTAGTATTATTATTTACTATTATTATTATTATTATTATTTATTATATTATATTATATTATATATTAGTATTATTATTAATTATTATTATGTTATCATTATTATATTATTATTATTATTATATTATTTATTACTTTTTTTATTTAGTATTAATTGCCAAAACATATATTATAACTGTAATAATACAAATAATAATACTTTAATAATAAGTATAATAAAATGTTAATAGTCGTTATAATATCGTTATTAATATTTATTATTATTATTATTATCATTATTATAATTTTTTATTAGTAGTATAATCAAAAAAAAAAATAATTATATAACAGTAATATATTACTGTAATTCGATATTAATTAAAATAATGATATAAATAATTATTATAATATCGTTATTATTGTTATTATTATTGTTATTTCTATATTATTGTTGTTGTGTTAATTAGTATAGTTGCAAAAAAATATATATTATACACTGAAATAATTGCAATATAATGATTAATAAATTGCAATAATGATGAGAATAATTGCAATAAGGATGATAAGATGATGAGAATGATGTAATGATAATGATAATGATAATATTGATGATAATCCATGAAATAATGATGATAATAACAGGAATTTCCCATGTATAATAAAAAAAGGTTAAAAGAAAATAATTCCCCCCAAAATTTGAAAAAGCGGCAAAATCTAGCGAAATTAGCCTTTTGGAGGGGATATACTCAAAATGACCGTTTTTTTCGAATTTCTCTGATGATTTTTTGGGAATTCTTAGGGTACTAATGATAATAAATTACCAAAATCTATTAACATGGGACAATAATGAGGATAAAAAGTGAGAAATAAAGAGAATTTGATAACATTTGATGATTATTAATATTATCAATATATCATTATTATTATTATTATTACTATTTATTATTACATTATTATATTATTATTATTATTATGTTATTATTATTATTATATTATTATTATATTATTAATTATTATTATTATTACCATGTTATTATGTTATTTTCTATTATTCACCTTTTTTTTAGTATTATTATTGCTAAAAACATATATATAAACTGTAAAAATAAACAAATAATAATAATAATAACAAGTATAATAATAATGTTAATGGTCGTTTATGTATCGTTATTAACATTATTATTTGTTATTAGTAATCATTATTATCATATTTACTAGGTAGTATAATTTCAAAAAATTAATTATTATAACAGAATAATTACTAATTTACGATAATTAATTAAATAATGAGATAAATAATTATTATGAATATCGTTATTATTTGTTATTATATTTGGTATTTCTATTATTATGTTTGTTGGTATAGTATAGTTGCAAAAATATATAGTACCACTGGCAATAATTGCAATAATAAGATAATAATTGCAATTTTTTTTTTTAATGATGCTAAATAATTGCAATAATGATGATAATGATGATGATAATGTGATAATGATGATGATAATAGTAATATTGATGATAATCATGATAATAATGAATGATAACAACAGGAATTGTCTCCATTTTATAATAAAAAAGGTAAAAGAAATAATTCCCAAAAGTCTTTTCCCGAAAAATCGGAAAATCCTTAGCAGAAAATATAGCCTTTGAGAGTATACTCCAAAAATGAGTTTTTTTCGATTTCTCTGATGATTTTGGCAATTATTAGGGTATCATGATAATATTACCAAAAATCGTATAAATCATGACCAATTAATGAGGATAAAAGTGAGAATAAAGAGATAATTTTGATAACATTGATGATTATTAAGATTATCAAATTAGCCATTATTATTATTAGTACTTAGTGACTATTTCTTTAGTAGATTATTAATATGATTATTAGAGTAGGATTATTATGATTATATATTAATATTATTATTAGATTATTACTGAATGTATAATAATAATAATAAATATTATTATTATTTTGTTATTCTATTATTATTATTATTATTGATTTATTATTATTATTTATATTATCATTATTTTTATTTTATTAGTTATCTATATTACTATTATTGTTATTATTACTTTTTTATTAGGGTATTATGGCCAAAAATATATTACTAACTGCAATAATAACAATAATAATACTAATAATAAGTATAATAATTAATGTTAATAAGTCGTTTTTATGATAATATCGTTTATTAAATTATTATTGTTATTATTAGTCATGATTATCAGTCTTTTACTAGTAGTATAATTGCAAAAATAATTAATTATAAACAGTAATAATTACTGTAATACCGATATTAATAAAATTATGATATAAATAAATTATTATAATATCGGTATTATTGTTATTGTTATTGTATTTCATGATTATTGTTGTTTGTTATTAGTATAGTTGCAAAATTATATATATAACTTGCAAATAATTTCAAATACATAATAATTAATTATTATCTTATTAGTATCATTATTAGTATATTTATTTATTATTATTGTATATTATTATTATTATTATTATTATTATTATCAGTATCATTATTGATTATTATATATTCTTATTATTTATTACTTTTTTTATTTGTATTATTACCAAAAATAATATAAACTGGAATGATTAACAATAATAAAATAATAAAAATAAGTGATAATAATAATGTTAATAGTCAGTTATATATTCGTTATTAATATTATTTATTGTTATTATTATCATTATGATCATTTTTGACTGGTAGTATAATTGCAAAAAGTAAATTATTATAACAGTAATAAATTACTGTAATTAGATAATCAATTAAAAATAATGATCTAAATAAGTATTATATATCGTTATTATGGTTATTTATTATTATATTTTATTATTATTGTTGTGTTTATTAGTATGCTGCAAAATTATAATTTAACGCAAATAATTGCAAATAATAATGATTAATAATTGTAATAATGATGATGATAATGCAATAATGATGATAAGTGAAATAATGATGATAATGATGATGATAATGATGAAATGATGATAATGATAATATTGATGATACTCATGATAATAAATGATGATAATAACAGGAATTGTTCCATTTATAATAAAAAAAGGTAAAAGAAAATAATCCCAAAAGTCGAAAAAGCGGCAAAATCTAGCGAAATATAAGCCTCTTGAGAGTATACTCGAAATGACGTTTTTTTGATTCTTCTGATGATTTTGGCAATTATTTAGGGTAATAATGATAATAATTACCAAAAATCGATTAATAATGACAATAATGAGGATAAAAGTGAGATAAAGAGAATTTTGATAACATTGATGATTATTAATATTTCAATATTATCATTATTATTATTATTTACTATTATTAGTATTATTATTATTATTAATTGTTATTATTATATAATTATATTAGTATATTATTATTATTATCATCATGATTATTAATAATATTATTAGTACTATTATGATAATAATATAATATTATTATTTTTATTGTATTATATATTATATATATTATATGATTATTAGTATTATATTATTATCATTCTTATATTATTATTATTATTATTATCATTAATAATTTTTTTCATTAGTATTTTTGCCAAAACATATATTATAAACTGGAATAATACAATAAATAATAATAAGTATAATAGTAATGTTAATAGTCGTTATAATATCGGTATTTTTGTTAAAAACAAAAAATATTATTATTGTTTATATTATCATTATTAGCATTGGTACTAGTAGTATAATTGCAAAAATAATTATATAACAGGATAATTACGGTAATCTACGATTTAATTAAAAATAATTGATATAAAGAATTTATATAATATCGTATTATTGTTATTTTTATGTTTATTTCCTATTAGATTGTTGTTGTATAGATGAATTGCAAACTGATCTATTATACTGCACATAATTGCAATAATAATGATAATAATTGCAAATGATGATAATAATGCAATTAATTGATGATAAGATGATGATAATGATGAATAATTGAGGATGATAAATGATAATATTGATGAAATCATGATAATAATGATGATAAATAACAGGAATTGTCTCCATTTATGATAAAAAAGGTAAAAGAAAATAATTCCCAAAAGTCGAAAAAGGGCAAAATCTAGCGAAAAATATAGCCTTTGAGAGTTATACTCCAAAAATGGACGTTTTTTCGATATCTCTGATGATTTTGCAAGTTATTAGGGTAATACTGATTAATAATTACCAACAATCGGATTAATCATGGAAATAATGAGGATAACAGTGGAATAAATAAGAATTTTATAACCATTTGAGTTATAATATATCAAAGATTATCATTCTTTATTATTATTATTTTTACTATTATTATTATTATTATATTCCTTATCTATTATTATCAATTTATTCTATTATGATAAATTATTATTATTATTATTACTATATTAATAAAATAATAATACTTAGTATTATTATTGTATTATGATTATTATTATTATTATTTATTTTATTATTATTATTATTATTATCATTATATTATATTATTATTATATTAATTGATTACTTTTTTATTTAGTATCTATGCCAAAAACATATATTATAACTGTAATATAAACATAATAATAATAATAATAATAGTAGCTATTAATTAATAAATGTAATAGTCGATATTAAAATCGGTATTAATATATTATTGTCTATTATGATCATTATAATCAGTTTTACTAGTAGTATAATTGCAAAAATAATATTATAACAGTAATCAATTAACTGTAATTTCATATTATTAAAATAATGATAATAAAGTAATTCTTATAATATCGTATTATTGTCATTATTTTTTGTTATTTCTATATTATTGTTGTTGTTATAGTATAGTTGCAAAATTATATATTATAACTGAAATAATTGCAATAAATTAATGATAAAAATAATTGCAATAATGATGGATAATAATTGCAATAATGATGATAATGATGATGATAATTGATGATAAGATGATGATAATGACAAGATTGATGATAATCATGATAATAAACTGATGATAATTCACAGGATTCTCTCCATTTATAATAAAAAAAGTGTAAGAAAAATACTTCCCAAAAAGTCGAAAAGCGGCAAAAATCTAGGCGAAATATAGCCTTTTGAGAGTATACCCAAATATGACGTTTTTTCGATCTTCTCTGATGGGGGGGTGTGTGGCGTGTTGGTGGGGTTGGGGGGTGGGGTGGGTGATTTTGGCAATTATTAGGGTAATAATGATGATCAATTTACCCAAAAAAATCGTTATTATTAATCATGACAATAATGAGGATTAAAAGTGAGAATAAAGAGAATTTTGCTAAAAACATTGATGATTATTAATATTATTAATATTTCATTATTATTATTATTACTATTATTATTATTTTAGTTTATCTATAATTATTATTATTATTATTATTATTACTATTTATAATAATAACAATTTTATATTATATTATTGTTATTATTATATTATTATTCTTATTAATGATATTATTATTATATATTATATTATTAATGATATTATTGGTTATTATTTATATTATCATTATTATTATCATCTTATTATATGAGTCTTATTATATTATATTATATTACTTTTTTTCTTAGTATTATTGCCAAAAATATATTATAACTGTAATAATAAAAATAATAATAATAATAACAAGTATAATAATTAATGGTCAATAGTCGTTATAAATATCGTTATTAATATATTATTATTATATTCATTATTATTCATTTTTACTAGTAGATAATTGCAAAAATAATTAAATTATAAAAGTATAGTTACGTAATTACCGATATTAATTAAAATAATTATTATAAATAAATTATTATAATATCGTTATTATTGTTATTATTATTGTTATTCAGTATTATTGTGTTTGTTATTAGTATAGTTGCAAAAATTATATATTTATAACTGCAAATAATTGCTTAATTAATGATTAATAATTGCAATAATGATGATAATAATTGCAATAATGATGATAATGATTGATGATAATGATGATAATGATGATGATATGATAATATTGATGATTAGATTATAATAATAATGATATGATAATACAGGAATTTTCTCCATTTATAATAAAAAAGGTAAAGAAAAATAATTCCCAAAGGTCGAAAATAGCGGCAAAATCTAAGCGAAATATGCCTTTTGAGGGAGATACTCAAAAATGACTTTTTTGCGATTTCTTCTGGATGATTTGGCAATTATTAGGGTTCATAATTATAATAATTACCAAAATCGTAAATCTGGACAATAATGAGAATAAAGTGAGAATAAAGAGGGAATTTGATAACATTGATGATTATTAATATATCAATATTATCATTATGATTATTATTTATTATATTATTAAGTATATTATGATTATTATTATTAGTATTATTATTATTATTCTATTATTATTATTACTATAATAATAATACTAATTAATAATTAATAAGTATTAATTATTATTATAATTATTGTTATTATTATATTTATATGATTATTATTATTATTTATTATTATTAATCCATTATTATTATTATTATATGATAGTATTCTTAGTATGATCTTTTTTTATTAGATTATTGCCCCAAACATATATTAGAAACTGTTAATATAAACATAATAATAATAATAATAACTTATAATAATAATGTTAATAGTCGTTATAATATCGTTATTAATATTAGTATCGTTTACTATTATCCACTGATTATCATTTTACTAGTAGTATAATTGCATAAAAATAATTATTTATAAACAGTAATAATTACTGTAATAGATTATTAAGTAAAAATAATGATATTAAATAAATTATTATAATATCGTTTTTTATTGTTATTATATTGTTATTTCTATTATTATTGTTGTTGTGATAGTATAGTTGCAAAAAATTATATATTATAACTGCAATAATTGCAATAATACTGATACAATAATTGCAAATAATGATGATAATAATATTCAATAAATGGTTGATAAGGATGATGATTAATGATGATAATGATGAGATAATGATAATATTGATGTAATCATGATAATAATGATGATAATAAAAGGAACTTGTCTCCATTTATAATAAAAAATGGTAAAAGAAATAATTCCAAAAGTCAAAACGCGGCAAAATCTCGCGAAATATAGCTTTTGAGGGAGTAATATTCCAAAATGACGTTTTTCGATTTCTCTGGTGATTTTGGCAATTATTTAGGGTAATAATGAAATAATTACCAAAATTCGTATTAATCTGAGAAAAGAATAATGAGGATAAAAATGAGAATAAGAGAATTTTGTATAAACATTTGATGATTATTAATATTATGAATATTATCACTACTATTATTATTATTACTATTATTTTATTATTAATTATAATTATATTTTTATTATTATTATTAATTATTTACTATTATAATATAATAATTATTATTATTATTATTATTGTTATTGTATTATTATATTTACTTGATATTATTATTATTATTTATCATTATTATATTATATTATTAGTTTTTTATTAGTATTAATTGCCAAAACATATATGTAACTGTAAATAATAACAAGAATAATAATCATAATAATAAGTATAATATAATGTTACTTAGTCGTTTAATATTCGTTATTAATATTATTATTGATTATTATTATCATTATTCTCCTTGTTACTAGTAGTATAATTGCAAAAATAATTTTCATAACAGTGAATAATACTGTAATTACGATATTAATTAAAATAAGATATAAATAATTATTATTAATATCGTCTATTATTGTTATATTATTGTTATTTCTATTATTATTTGGTGTTATTAGTATAGTGGCAAATTATTAGCAATATTAGGGTAATAATGATATACTAATTACCAATAATCGTATTAATCCTGGACAGTAATGAGGATAAAAGTGAGAATAAAGAGAATTGGTGAACATTTGATGATTATTAATATTATCAATATGATCATGTATTATTATTATTAACTATTATTATTATTATTATTATTATTATTATTATTATTATTATTATTATTACTATTATAATAATAATAATTATTATTTTTATTATTATTGTTATTATTATTGTTACGCCGCCCGCCTCGTCTCTCTGCCACCAACACAAGGCAGGCTAGGCAGACGGCGTGTTATCCACAGGGTCGTGAACACTGAACAGCTCCAAGAGGCACCGAACACCACAGCGTTCCAGAACACCAGGAGAGGAAACGCCAAGTGGCGAGGCAGGGCACGAAGTAAACACAAAATGACAGTCTTTCCTTAATATACACAAGTTATTTACCCGTACACTTTTCTATAGGCACAATACAGGGGGGAAACCAGCAGGTCACACAGCACAATACAGCTTATAACAGGGCAACACAAAGTTATATCAGGTCACAAGGGCACACACGAGGTCTTCACAGGAGCAGCGCCCAACTCCGTCTCCCGGCTTGTTCCTCCGCTCCCCCGCTCACAGCCAGCTGCGACATGTTTGCCCAGGTCCCTTCATGTAAACACATGTTTCGCACAAAGACAAAGACCCACTGGCGTAGCACTATCCCCCCCCTATCAAGCAGACGACCCGTCTGCTCTGACATACCTAAAGATGAAACAAAATACAGAAAATTTAAATAAAATCAGTTCTCAGAAACACAAAAATCTTTCATCCAGCGCGGCTTTCTTCGCTCTCGCTGGGGTCGCTCTGGAGGAGGTGTGGGCGGCGGTAGATTGGCAGTGGCACCCAGAGGGGTATCTCCTGTCCCAAGACCTGGCTCATGGTCACCATTGACATCTGCTGCATCGCCCTCACCGTCCAAATGCTCGTCCTCATCTCGGTCAGCGTCTGCCACGTCCTCATCGCCGCTACTGGGGCTAACTTTATCTTCTTTTTCACCATGGCCCCAGGAGTAGCTTCCTGGCCCATGGTAACGCCACAGCCGGTCCACGTGGACAACAGACGGTCGTTTTCGCCCTCTGCGAATTCGATAGGTGACATCAGAGAGGGCCGCTACCACCGTGTATGGCCCCTCCCAGGGGCTCTGTAGCTTCGGCGAGAGCCCTCGCTTCCGACGCGGGTTATGCAGCCCCACTTTGTCACCTATGTTGTACCTCACTTCCCTCATGCGCCGGTCAAAGGTCTCCTTCATGGCATGGCCGGCTACCTTGAGCTTGCCACGCACCCGTCGGTGCACCTCCGCCAGGTTCTCCTGCAGTGCCACTGCATAGCTGGATGTGACAGTTGGCAAGTTCACGTCGGGTGGCCGCCCTGTGGCCAAATCCACTGGTAGCCTGAGCTCGCGGCCAAACATGAGTCGGGCAGGTGTGAAGCCTGTTACCTCATGCACAGCAGACCGGTAGGCCATGAGCATGGCGGGCAGCTTGACATCCCACTCCTGACACCATTTGTTACGCCGCCCGCCTCGTCTCTCTGCCACCAACACAAGGCAGGCTAGGCAGACGGCGTGTTATCCACAGGGTCGTGAACACTGAATAGCTCCAAGAGGCACCGAACACCACAGCGTCCCAGAACACCAGGAGAGGAAACACCAAGTGGCGAGGCAGGGCACGAAGTAAACACAAAATGACAGTCTTTCCTTAATATACACAAGTTATTTACCCGTACACTTTTCTATAGGCACAATACAGGGGGGAAACCAGCAGGTCACACAGCACAATACAGCTTATAACAGGGCAACACAAAGTTATATCAGGTCACAAGGGCACACACGAGGTCTTCACAGGAGCAGCGCCCAACTCCGTCTCCCGGCTTGTTCCTCCGCTCCCCCGCTCACAGCCAGCTGCGACATATTTGCCCAGGTCCCTTCATGTAAACACATGTTTTCGCACAGAGACAAAAGACCCCTGGCGTAGCATATTATTATTATTATTATTATTATTATTATTATTATTATTATTATTATTATTATTATTATTATCATTATTATTATTATTATTATCATTATTATTATTTTTATTATTATTATTACTTTTTTATTAGTATTATTGCCAAAACATATATTATAACTGTAATAATAACAATAAATAATAATAAATAATAAGTAAATAATAATGTTAATAGTCGTTATAAATATCGTTATTATATGTTATTGTTCTTATTATCATTATTATCATTTTTTTACTAGTAGTATAATGGCCAAAATATTAATTATAACAAGTAAATATTACTGTAATGTATACGATATTAATCAAAATAATGATACAAATATTATTTGATATCGTTTATTTTGTTATTATTTGTTATTTCTATTATTATTGTTGTTGTTTATTAGTATAGTTGCAAAATTAATATAATTATTAACTGCAATAATTGCAATAATAATGATAATAATTGCAATAATGATGAGATAATTGCATAATGATGATAATATGATGATAATGATGATATATGATGATAATGATAATTTTCTGATATCATGATAATAATGATGATAATAAAAGGAATTGTCTCCATTTATTAATAATAAAAAAAAGGTACAAAAAATAATTCCCAAAAGTCGCAAAAGCGTCAAAAATCTAGCGAAATATAGCCTTTTGAGATTATACTCCAACTGACGTTTTTTTTTTTATTTCTCTGATGATTTTGGTAATTATTAGGGTATAATGATAATAATTTACCAAATCGGATTAATCATGACAACAATGAGGGAAAAAAGTGATAATAAAGAGAATTTTTGATTAACATTTGATGATTATTATATTAATCAATATTATCATTATTATTATTATTATTATCATTATTATTAATTATTATTATATTATTATTATTATTATTATTATATATATTATACTATTAAATAATAATAATTATTATTATTATATTGTTATTGTTATTATATATTATTATTATTATTAATTATTTTTATTAGTACTTATTGGCCAACCATATTATTATAACTGTCATAATACAATAATAGTATGCATAATAGTATAATAATAATGTTCAATAGTCCGTTATCAATATCGTTAAATTAATATTATTATTGTTACTTATTATCATTATTATCATTTTTACTAGTATATAATTGCCAAATAATTATATAACATATAATTACTATATTACGATATTAATTAAAATAGTGTATAAATAATTATTACATATCGTTTTATTATTTTTTATTATTATTGTTATTTTCTATTATTATTGTTGTGTTTTTAGTATAGTTTGCAAATTATATATTATAACTGCAATATTCAATAATAATGATACTAATTGAATAATGATGATGTAATTGCAATAAGGATGATACTGATGCTGATAATGATGGATAATGATGATAATGATGAGGATATGAAATATTAATGATATCATATAATAATGATGATAAGCCAGAATTGTCTCCATTTATAATAAAAAAAAGGTAACAGAAAATTAATTCCCAAAAGTCCGAAAATGCGGCAATCTAGCGAAATATAAACCTTTTGAGAGTATAGCTCCAAATGCCGTTTTTTTTCGATTTTTCCCTCTGATGATTTGGCAATTATTAATGTAATAATGATAATAATTACCAAAATCGTATTAATCATTGACATAAGAGGATAAAAGTGAGAATAAGAGAATTTTGATAACGTATTTTGATGATTATTAATATTATCATATTATCCATTATTATTATTATTAATTACTATTGTTCTTATTATTATTAATTTATTAGTTATTATTATACTATTATTATTATTAGTTATTATTATTCACTATAATAATAAGCAAATAATAATAATAATTATATTATTTAATTATTATTGTTATTAATCATTATACTTAGTATTATTATTATTTTATTATTTATTAGTATTATTATTATTATCCATTATTATTATATTATTATTATTATTACTTATTACTTACTTTTTTTATTAGTAATTATTTCAAAACATATATTATAACTGTAATAATAAAAAGCTATAATAATAATAATAAGTATAATAATAATGTTGATAGTCGTTTATAATTCGTTTATTAATATTATTATTGTTATTATTATCATTATTTTATTTTTTTTACTGGTAGTAAATTGCAAAAAATAATTATTATAACAGTATAATTACTGTATTACGATATTAATTAAAATAATGATATAAAAAATTATTAAAATATCGTTATAATTATTGTTATTTCTATTATTATTGTTGTTGTTATAGTAATAAGTTGGCACAATTAATATATTATAACTGCAAATAATTGCAATAATAATGATAATAATTGCAATAATGCTGATAATAGTTGCAACAATGAGGATAAATGGATTGATGATAATGATGATAATGATGAATAATGATAGGATAATGATAATATTGATGATAATCAATGATAATAATGATGATAATAACAGGAATTGTCTCCATTTATAAATAAAAAGGTAAAGAAAAATATTCCCAAAATTCGAAAAAGGCGGCCAAACTCTAGTGAATATAGCCTTTTGCGAGTAACTCAAATGAACGTTTTTTTTTTTTCGATTTCTCTGATGATTTTGGCAATTATTTAGGGTAATAATGATCATCATTACCAAAATCGGATTATCATTACAATATGATGATAAAAAGTGAGATAAGAGAATTTGATACATTTGATGATTATTAATATTATCATATTATCATATTATTATTATTATCACAATTATTAGTATTATTATTATTATTATTTTTATATTATTATTATTATTATTATTCTATTATAATACTACTAATAATTATTTATTATTATTATTATTATTGTTATGATTATTATTATTATTATTTTATTTATTATTATCATCTTAAAAACAAGATTATTATTATTATTAGTATTAATTACTTTTTTTATTAGTATGATTGCCAAACCATAATTATAATTGGTAATAATAAAACAATAATAAATAATAATGATATGTATAATACTAATGTTAATAGTATTTAATAATATCGGTTATTAATGTTATTTAATTGTTATTATTAATCATTATAATAGCATTTTTACTAGTAGTATAATGGCAAAAACAAAAAGAATTATTTAACAGTAACATACTTTCTATAATTCGAAGATTAATTAAAATAATGATATAAATTACTTATTATAAGATCGTTATTTTAACAAAAAACAAAAAAAAAACACAAAATTTGTTGTTTTTTTTTTTTTTGGGGTTTTTTATTATTATTGTATTTCTATTATTAGTAATTGTTTTTATTAGTAAATAGTTGCAAAATTATATATTATAACTGCATAATTGCAATATAATGATAACTAATTGCAATAATGGATGATAATAAGGATCAATAATGATGATAATGATGATGATAATGATGATAATGAGATGATATGATTAATATTGATGATAATCATGATAATAATGATGATAATAACAGGAAATTGTCTCCATTTATAATAAAAAAGGATAAAGAAATAATTCCCAAAGTCGAAAAAGGCGGCAAAAATTCTAGGCGAAATATACTTTTTGAGAGTATACTCCAAATTGATGTTTTTCGTATTTCTCCTGATGGTTTTTTGCAATTATTAGGGTAAAAATGATATAATTACCAAAATCGTAATATCCTGGCAATACTTGAAATAAAAGTGGAGAATAAAGGGAATTTTGATAACATTTGATGATTATTAATATTATCAATATTAATCATTTATTATTTATTATTATTACTTATTAATTATTATTAATTTAGATTTATTACTATTATTAGTATTATTCTTATTATTCTTATTACTATTATTATTACAGTATTATTATCCTTAATTATTATTATTCCTTTTTTTATTAGCATTCCTTGCCATAACATATATTTATTAACTGTAATAATAATAACAATAATAATAATAATAATAAGTATAATAATAATGTTAATAGTCGTTAAATCGTTATTAAATATTATTATTGTTATTATTATCATTATTAATCATTTTTACTCGTAGTATAATTGCAAAAATAATTATTATAACAGTATATATTACTGTAATTCCGCTATTAATTACATAATTCTAGAAATAAATTATTATAATATCGTTTTATTGTTATTATTATTGTTATTTTTCTATTATTATTGCTGTTGTTATTTAACTACGTTGCAAAAATATATATTAAACTGCATAATTGCAATCTAGGCTGATAATAATTGGAATAATGGGATAATACTTGCAATAATGATGAGAATCATGATGATAATGATGATAATGAGTATGATAAATGATAATATTGATGATAATCATGATAATAATGATGATAATAACCGGAATTGTCTCCATTTTATAATTAAAAAAAAAGGTAAAAAGAAAATAATTCCCAAAAGTCGAAAAAGCGCAAAATCTAGCGAATAATAGCCTTTTTGAGAGTATACTCCAAATGACGTTTTTTTTTTTCGATTTCTCTGATGATTTTGGCAATTATAATGGTAATAATGAAATAATTACCAAAAATCGTATAATCATGAAATAATGAGGATAAAAAGTGAGAAATAAAGAGCAAATTTTTGAATAACATTTGGATGATTATTAATTATTATCAATATTACTCATTATTATTTATTATTAATTAATCACTATTATTATTCTTATTATTATCACTATTATTAATTATTATATTATTATTATTATTATTATTATTATTATTAATTATTATATATTTTAATCATTATATTATTATTATTATTATTATTACTTTTTTTTATTAGTATTTATTGCCAAAACATATATTAAACTGTAATGCATAACAATACTCAGATAAATATAATAAGTATAATATTAATGGGTTAATAGTAGTTAATAAGATATCGTTTATTAATATTATTATTGTTATTAATATCATTATTATCATTTTTACTAGTAGTATAATTGCAAAAATAATTATTATAACATAATTTTACTTTAATTTTACGAGATTAATTTAAAATCTGATAATAAATAATCATTATAACTTCGTTATTAGTTGTTATTATTATTTTTTATTTCCTATATTATTGTTGTTGTTATTACTAATAGTTGGAAAATTAGATATTATAACTGCATTACTGCAATAATAATTATAATAATTGCAATAATGATGAAATAATTACAATAATGATGATATGATGATGATAATGCTGATAAGGATGATAATGGATGATGATAAGGATAATATTGATGATAATCATGATAATAATGTGATAATAACAAGAATTGTCTCATTTATAATAAAAAAAGGGTTAAAAGAAAATAATTCCCAATCGAAAAAGCGGCAAAAATCTAGCGAAATATAGCCTTTAGAGTACACTCCAAATGACGTTTTTTTTTGATTTCTCTGATATTTTTGGGGAATTATTTGGAATAAATAAAATAACCCAAAAACCCTATTAATGTGACAATAATGAGAAAAAAGTGAGAATAAAGGAATTTTGATAAAATTTTATTTTTATTAAAAATTACAATATTTTCATATTTTTTATTATTACTATTTTTATTATTATTATTATTATTATTATATATTTTTTATGCATTTTTTTTTTTCATTATAATAAAATAAAATTATATTATTATTATTATTGTTATTTTTTATTATTTTTATTATTATTATTTTTATTATTATTATTATATTTTTTTATATTATTATTATTATTATATTATTCATTATTTTTATAAATTTTATTATTATTACTTTTTTTTATTAGTATATTGCCCAAAACATTATTATTCTGTAAATAACAATAATAATAATAAATAAGTATAATAATAATGTTAATAGTCTTTAATATGTTATTAATATTTTATTGTTATTATTATCTATTATATTTTTCTAGATTAATTGCAAAAAAAAATTTTTTAAAAGTATAATTCGTAATTTCGATATTAATTTAAAAAAAGATAAAATAATATTATAAAAATCGTTATTTTTTGTTTATTATTGTATTTTTATTATTATTATTTTGTTATTAGTATAGTTGCAAATTTAATTAAACTGCAATAATTGCAAAATAATGAAAAATTGCAATAATGATGAAAAATTGCAATAAGGGTGATAATGTGTGATAATGATGAAATGATGATGATAATGATAAAATTGATGATAACATGATAATAATATGATAATAAACAGGAATTGTTCCATTTTAATTAAAAAAAGGTAAAAGAAAAAATTTCCCAAAAAATTGAAAAAAACGGCAAAAACTAGCGAAAAAAAAGCCTTTTTAGAGTAACTCCAAAAAACGTTTTTTTCCCTTTTTCGATGTTTTGGCAATTATTGGGAATAATGATAAAAAATTTCCAAAAAAAGTATAAACATGAAATAATGGGTAAAAATGAGAATAAAAAAAATTTTTTTAACATTTGATGATTAATTATTAATATTATTTTTAATTTTTTTATTAATTTTTTTAATATTATTTTTTTATTAATTTTTATTATTATATTTTTTTTTTATTATTATTATTATTATATTTAAAAATTAATTATTTTAATTTTTTTTTTTTAAAATTTAAAATAATTTTTAATTTTATTATTTTTATTTTATTATTAAAATATTATAATTTTAATTTTATATTAAAAATTTTTAATTTTTTAAAA
>NW_023661181.1:0-17989 GCF_015228065.2 Penaeus monodon
AATGTGTACAGCACAAAGGGTTGTGAATGTCTTCAAGCTTTTCTTTCATGTTGTTATAAAAAGTACATCCTGACTTCACTACCAAGAAACTGTTGCAGACTCTCTTCAGAGTTCAGTGTCGCCAAGGATGCCTAACTGAGATGGGTGCTTTGCTAATATATCAATGTATAAATCATGAAGGATGATGTGGATAGTGGTTTGGGCAAGTTAATATTTTTAACTTTTCTAATGAGTTGTAAAACTGCCAGTTAACTGGCTAAACAGAATCAGTACTGAAATTCCTGAAAAATCATTATTAGTACACGATCATTTCAAAGAAAAAAGGTACAGTACAATACCTTATATAAACTGGCAGTTTAATAGGTATAGATTGACCTTAATAATGTGTGATTACAATCATATTATCTTAAGATTTTTATAATGCATATGTAATATATATATATATATATATCTATACTAATATCTATAATATAATATATATATATAAGTATATATCAATATATATAATATATATATGTAATATATATATATAATATATTATATATATATAATATATATATATATAATTATATTATTAAGTATATATTATATATGCATATATATATATATATATATATATATATATAATAAATATATAATATATAAATATATAAATATATAAATATATAAATATATAATATATATATATATATATATATATATTATATATATATATATATATATATATATATATATATATATATATATATTATATTTTATATATATATATATATATATATATATATATTATATATATAACATATATAATATATATTAGTGTAAGTTTTTTACTTTATGAAAAGGAAAGTTAAGAAATGTTGTTTTCTAGGTAAATACTTTTTTATATAATATTTATTTTAAGTGTTTGGAATGTGAATGTGCATATGAATAAGGCCTACTTCCTGTGAATAGATTTTTTTGTGCATCATTTTGAAAATGATAAATTTAAATGGTACTGCCATGTAGTCACCGTGGTAGCAATTCTTTTTTATTTAATTGATTTCTAAACCACAAAAGCTTGAGGTTGATATGAGTAGAAGACAATGCTTAACTAGAAATTACCAGTTAAAAAAAAAACAAAAACAGGATACTAGTCACTGCCAAATAATGTTCAGCAATCCCTCAGTTTAGCAGAGTTCAGGTGTAGGGGACCAAAAGTAGAATATGTAATGCAAAGTTTATAATGTATTCCATTTTATGAAAACAATATGTTTGTAAGGCATGAAGTTATTCCCAACCTTTTCACTTAGGCAGAATGTCCCTGAGGCATTTTCCACATCACATAGAACCCCTACTAATTGTGAATTAAAACAACGGAATATTTAATATTTACCTTCAGTATGATACTTAGGGTTGTTTCTCTTGGCACAAAAAGTTTTATATTTTGAAAACTTGTGTATATTATTTTATACTTTTATTTCATGGAACGCGGGTGTGAAATCACTTTGGTAAATTATTACGAAAAAGGAATATTTGATTACTCAGATAGAATTAGTACCATACTCGGGTCAATGCTCTGCTTTTTACCACATAATTCATATGTATCTAGCTGTACACTTTTAAAAGTGTTACAGCATTAAAAGTCACAGAGAAATTACTGTATCATTAATAGGTAGCTAGGAGTGCATCAGAAGCAGTATTCAGGGCATTGCTTAATAAGTAAAAATACCATTGTGTTGTTTTGAAAACCCTTTGGTCCCCTTTACTTGGTAATGGCTTCAGAATATGAAGAAAAGTTTACATTTTTAGTCCTGTTGAAATTCAGGTTTAGTAAACTTCTCTTGCTCTGTATTCTGGTGAATTGAAGGATTATTGCAAAAGACTTCTCTTACTGTACACTTGAGGCTTTACTTAATGATGATATGTTTTTTGTCCTTTATAATGCTCTTCATACAGATGTAATCTAGTCAGATTTTCTTCTTCCCGATCCTCCTGACACTATTATTCCCATCATAGGAATCCAGTTCATTTTCATATTTGTGTTTAGACATATATTTTTGTAATTCACAAGAAGCATCATGGCTGAGTGCATGTTGCATCAAGATTTTAATAGGCTGTATAATGAAGAAAGCAGGAAGGAAAGTGAGATTTGAAAGTCAAACCTCAGTGAGACTGTCAGCTTTAAGCCCAAACACACCTAGGCAAGTACATTATACAGTATTGAGGAACAGAGTCCAATTACCTCAGTATTGTGTAGCTGGGACTTACCCAGATGGCAATTTGATGGGGTGTGTTGCTTTTGTAAATGTTAGTGTTTGCATTTCATGTTCCTTTCTAGAATGACCACAGTTTATTTTATGAGGCATTTTTGTCGGTGAGTGTAATGGTTTCTAAAGTAGTTGTGTATGGAAAGGTGTGAAATCATTAACAGGTTCATTAAAAATGAAATAAAGAAATCTATTAAGAAATTGTGATAACAAAATGTCACTTTGTTTTAAATGTCAAGATATTTCTTCACCAAAATATCTAGTGTCAGCTTGATGTAATCAAAAAAAAAATCATAGGATTCAGAATTTAAAGTGACAGTTAGTTCTGATTTCCCTTAGTAAAGGATGCAATCTGTGAAGTCTGTGATGTTAATTTTAGATGTGTTTGGAATGAAATGTTTAACTGACAACTGAATAGACTTTCTCCCTCCATGCCTTGTTAACATCACACTTTATTTTAAAATGCTGTTATGTCACTTAGTTTCAATATTCGTCTGAAGGAAGAAGTTTAAACCTTGTTTCTCCAGAGATCATGACACTATTCTTTCCTTTTTTGTGCCCTTATTGTCAAATTAAACCATTGAGTGATCACAAAGCATCACTGAAAACATGCTATTATTAGTTTCATTCATCTGTTGTATAGGGACTTCTAATTACAGCACTTTACATGTTTTCTAAGAGGCCTGAGTTACTAGGAAAGAGTCCGGTATAATGTAATATGTAGACGGTTACTTGTGGAACTATTATCAGTTTTTTATTTGTGAAACAAATGCAAGATGTGTCATTTGCAACAAAAATTGTGGATATTGTCAAAAGATTGTATAAATATTTAGTTTTTGTGTATTACGGTAAAGTTTATTTTTCTTCATGATGACAGCAGATTGACTTTTTGCTGTGATTAATATCAGACCTGAGGTAAAATAAGAAATTTTATATTACTTGGATAAACTGACGCCCTCCAAGAAGCTTTTATATAAAAATTATTGCTGTAAAAGCCCGCCATCTGTAAATAACTATTATAAGATGAGATAATTAGGTTAAAGAGATTTGTTTGCTCTTTATAGGATGAGAAATGAATATAATGTGATCACTTTGAAGTTCCAGGACCAATCCTTTGATGTGTTATGTCTGTGAAGGGGTAAAAAGTGAATATTATTCAGTGTCATGAAAAAATTTTATATGGGGTTTTCTATTTCAATAGAGATCCAAATAATGGAGCATTTTACTGACCCTTAAATGCTTCTGATGAGGTACTGGGAAGTTGACTCAGAAAGAAAGAATTATCAGTTTCTAAATTTAAATAAGTTTACAATTATTTACTTATTTTTAAAACAAAATTGAATAATTTTTTTTTTGAAGCAGTGTCAGTTTTCAGTTTACTGTTCATGTTTTCCCTTTGGTGTGCAAAAGATGAGAAAGTCAGGGGGGAAGATATACATAAAAAAATGAAATTATAAGTATATTTCATTCAGAAAAATCACTTTAGTCTTGAATGTACATTGCCAAAAAAAAAACTTGAATATCCAAGAAAAAAATAAAGGGTAAATGAACTAATTTTTTCTGCTTTATATTGCACTTTAGTTCTAATACTGACTTAAAATTTAACAATGGTTTTTGGGAAATTTAGAACTCTGTTTTTAAAAAAGTTTGCAAGTTTGTTTCTAAAAATCATTAAAAATTTTCCCTTATCATACTAAACCCTGAATTTTTTTCTTATCATGGCCTTGTGTATCAAAAAACGGCTACTAAAATATTAGTGGATCCCCCTAATGCTTTGCTCGTTTCATGGGGGGGGGGGGCTCATGTAGGGTATCCCCCTACCTTTGGGCCTCAGCCCTTGCCTCAAATAATTTTGCATGATTTTTTTTTCTCCCCCTTTCATGGTTTTTTGTCATCATGAACGGCCTCTTTGGGGCCTGGGGCCCCCGTATTCCCTTGGTTAATCACCTTTTCCCTCATGGGGACCCTAAGGGTGACAATTTCTTACCCCCATTTATTTCGGATCACCATGGCCAAAAATGAAGATTTTTTATCCTTATTAAAACATTAAGGATTGCTCCTTCATCAACTAGCCTAGCTAAATTTGATTTCATTGGTTTCCTGACCCCTGCCTCTCCCCTGACCACACTCCCACCACTGATGCTAATACCTCCACCTTGATGTTTGATGTCAACTCTGTTCATTCTGAATCAGCCACCCAGGGCATTACTCAACCTTCAGAACGCATCCCTTCCTCTGTCCCAACTTCCTCCACCCCATCTCCTTCTGCAAAATCTTCTTCATTGTCTACTCTCACCCTTTCGTACTGCCATTCCTCCTCACTGACCTTCTCCCTACAGTACTACCTCTCTCCATACCAAGCACATTATTACATAATAAATGGATAACAATATTTAGACATTCATATATGTCACTGCCTTGGGTCAGGTAGCAGTGTGCTGGCCTCCCAGGGGAACGGAGGAGCGTTCGAATGCCCGCTGATCACAGCTGATGACGAAGGGCATTCAGGCAGGCAAGGATGGCCCTGCTCAATAGGAGACTTGAAAGAGGCCTGTGTCCTGCAATGGAATGACAGGATGTAGAATATATATAATATATATATATATATATATATATATATATATATATATATATATATATATATATATATATATATATATATATATAGCGGCAGAGGTGGCGTGCACCCGGAGTGACCACCAGAGCTTAATCTCAGGCGTGCTTTCCGGGTAGACGCTTGGAACATCCGGTCCTTGCGGCAGGATGAGCGGTTACCTCTGCTATCGCAGGAATTGAAGCGACTGGGAGTTGAGGTGGCTGCCCTCCAAGGTGAGAAGCCTGGTACGGCCGATCGTGTGGGGGGTTAACCTACTACTGGGGGGGCCGCAGTGATGGTCACCACCTCCAGGGGTAGCCATAGCCCCTCCAGTCGACTTCAGCCCGCGGTAGTCGAGGTGACCCCGGTTTGATGGCGTATCATGGCATTGAGACTGAAGCATGTTTTTTGGCTTCTTGTCTCTTATTGCGTATACGCTCCTACCATGTAATAAAACTGATGTGAAAGAGGCGTTCTCCCAAACTCGCATCTGTGGCAGACGATTGCCCCGGCGAGACATTCGCATTTTTTCGGGGCCTTCAAGCGGTATCCGCTGTGACCAGCTGGCTACAGATGTCGTGGGCCTTCAGGGTTGGAGCTACCCAGCACGAAAATAGCCCCCTTCTCCGGGACTTTGCTAGGTCCCGAAAATGAGGATCTTGGCCCCGGGTACCAGCGCTCCAACCCCATCGTGGCTTGGGTAATGTGGCCAGGAGATCGCCACATTCTTGTTAGAAACGTGGAGGATCCTCCAGAACTGCAGGGTTTCCCGGAGTGCCGAGTTCTGGGGCACTGACCATAGGTCTTGTGGCTCCTGGGGGTCCAGTTAAAAACCCCCCCCGTCCCCCCGTGGCCACCCTAAGGTGTTTCATTTGGACGACTAAGGGAGGGGGAGTGTGCCCGTGGGGTTCGCCAGGCAGTCTCTGACCGATTCACAGAAACCAGCAACCTGACGGACCAGTTGCTCTGGGGGGAGCCCTTCAAGGCGTAACACTTGAAGCAGCTCAGAGCCCTTTGGGCCGTATGCCCAGGAAAAGGCAGAGCCCATTCCCTGGAGACATTAGAGGCCACTGAAGCGTGTCGCAAGGCTCGCTGAAGGGGGAATCAAGTCTTGTGTCGTTCCATGGTGCGTAGGGCCGGACACTCTGAGAAGGGAAAAGGGAAAACAGTTCATCGGGAATCTTGCTGAGGAGGTCAAAAGGCCTTTTCTTGGTAAATGACCTTCCCCCTGCCTACCAGCCTCAGAAAACTGAACCCTAAGCCCTCCTCACGATGACTCAGCCGATCAGTGGATGGATGATCATCTCAGATCATTTGGGGTTCGTGAACGTTGGGCTGAGTATTTTGAGCATTGACCGGTGGACCCCCCAACGTTACTTGGATGCAAGCGATGTCGCAGTGCCTGTGCCGGCCCCCCCCATCGCGGGGAAACCTCCTACCCTAACAGAGTTAGGCTGGCGTTTCCAAGCTGAAGAGGGGGGAAAGCTGCAGGCTATTGATATCCCTCTAAAACTGCTAAAGGCTGGGGGTGAACCTATGGCCGGGGCCTGCATACATCCTGCCTCCTTTGGCAGTCTGGTCCCATTCCCCCTCCCCTCTGGGGGGGCTGGTCATCCCTCTCGGGAAGGGGAAAGGGGATCGATGGGCTGTAGCAACTACCGGGCCTGCTCAGCATACCAGGCAGGGTTCTCGCCCACATTTTTTGAAAGGATCCGCAACCCCTCGAGGCACCGAGACCGGAGCAGTCTGGATTTACCCCCTGGCAACCCCCAAATAGCCCTATACACACTTGGGTAATTGGGGAACGCCGTCGTGAGTTTGGTCGGGTTGTCGCACCCTACTCGACCTCAAGAAGGCTTTGACTCGGTGCATCGGGAATCGTATGGGAGATCCAGGCCAGGGAATTCCGCACAGATTATTGGCCTGATAGAAAGCCCTATAGGGACGAAAGTGCTGTAAAGTGTGGTGGGGGTATTCAAACTTCTTCCCTGTAATTCAGGGGGGAGGCAAGGCTGTGTCCTTGCACCCACCTTTTCAACACTTGTATGGGCTGGATAAAGGGCAAGCTACTAGCCAAAGTCAGTGCGGGGGCAAAATAGGCAAATTAAGGTCTCGGACCTTACTTTGCCGACGATTTGGGGCCATCCTATCTGTTCCTTGGGGTCACTTATGGGGGCTCTTGATGCATTTAGCAATGAGGCGAACCCCCAGGCCTAGAGGTCTCCTGGGCCAAAAACCAAGATTCAGGCTTTGGGGGCCTGTTAGGGGAACCCCTTCAGTCGATCCTGCTTGCGGCGAGGACGTTGAAGTCACAGAAAGTTTTACATACCTTGGTAGCGTAGTCCATATTCTGGGTTTTCAGACCGGAAGTCAGTAGACGGATTGGTCTGGCAACGGACCATGAACTCAATCAAAAAGACGTTTGGGGATGTCGTACCCATGCAAAAAACCAAGCTGCGTGTCTCAAAGGCCCTTTTACTTCCCTTTTGCTCTATGGAACGAAACCTGGACCTATCCAGCGCCCTTTAGTCTCGCCTTATGCCTTCTGTAACAAGTCCCTTCGCCGGATCATGGCTACAGTTGGCAGGCCCCGTTCCAACCGGCGGTTTTTCAAACCCTGAACTGGATGGGACCTGTTTTCTTGCTAATCCGGGGGTCGTCAAATCAGCTATAGGGGGCCCCCTACTCGCCTCCCTAGCTCCTACTCCCACCTAGCTCGCCTCCACCCAGGGTTGTCTCTGCGAGACAACCCTGGTGGAGGAGACCGTGGGACGTCCTAGGAGTCATGGGGTTGGGGAGCTCGACGGACCTTCGCGAGGGAAATTTGAGATGGGCCGTGTGCCTGCCTGGAAACTCCCCCTCGAGGGGTCCCCGTGGGTGGGGCGAAGGGTGGTGCGGCCATGCGCCCCTCGGCGTTAGCCCCTTGATGATATATATTTATAGATAGATAATAATTATACGTTATATAATATATATATATAATATAATATTTAATATAATATATATATATATATATATATTTGTTGGGGGTTTTTGTGTGTGGTGTGTGTTGTGTATATAATTCATTTCAGTTTTTTAAATCCCCCAAATAATATAAAAAATCCTATCAAAAATACGGATTCAGAGCATTTTTCAACCACTTTGCAAACAGAAGAAAACGTAAAAAAGCGTCACTGACCTCGCGGAAGCGATGATGGGGAATTGACCTGCAGGGAGCTGACCTGTAGGGGGAATTGACCTCGGGGAGCTACCCGTAGGGGAATTGACCTGCTGGGATCTGACCTGTAGGGAAATTGTCCGCATGGGATCGACCTTAAATGAACTGACCCGCAGGAGAGCTGACCCGAGGTGAACTGACCTGCAGAGGACAGACCTGTGGGGAACTGATCTTAGGTAAATTAGCTGTAGGTGAACTTTCCTGCAGGGGGGCTGACCTGAGGTGAACTGATCTGGATAACTTGCTGTAGGGGGAACTGACCTGTAAAAAACTGACCTGCTGGGGTCTGACCTTGGTGATTGACCCGCTGGGACGACCTGTGATGAACTGAACTGCAGGGGGGCTGACCTGTAGGCGTACAGACCTGCGAAGAGCTGACCTGTAAATGAAATGATCTGCAGAAACTGACCTATGGGAAATAGACCTGCAACAGGCAACCTGTAGGGGAACTGACCTGTAGGTGAACTGACCTGCAGGGGGAACAGACTGCAGAGTGCTGCCTGTAGAAAGCTGCGCGCTGTGTCGTTTTTAGCCCCTTGGCGGCTGGGAAACCTCCTCCGCGTCGGGGTTTGCCGCAGCGGAGACCGGAAAGGGGGGGGGGGGGGGGGGGGGGGCACAGCGCCTGGCCGTTGTCCTCTTGCGGGTCCCAAGCAAGCTGTAGCCTCGATGTGTGTGTGTGTGTGTGTGTTGTGTGTGTGTGTGTGTGTGTGTGTGTGGGTTTTGTGGGTGTGTGTGTGTATGTGTGTGTGCGTGTGGTATACAAACTTGTCTAAAAGGGGTTCCCCAACAATGCCCGAAAAGCCTTTTTGTTATGATTTTTATTATTTTTCTGTTATAATAATAAATAATAGTATTATTTTCTTATATTATTTTTTTTATTATTATCTTATTATTATTATTATTATTATCATTATTTTTATTTAAAATATGTACATGTATATATATATATATATTAAAACATATACACCATAATAAATATTTAATATATATATATATATATATATAATATTTAAAATTATAAAATATTATATAATTAATATAGTGTGTGTGTGTGTATAATGTATAATATTAATATTTTTATAGTATTATATTTTTGTAAATTTAAATATTAATATATATAATAAATATATATATAAAATATATATATATATATATAATTTTATATATATTTTAATATATTATTATTAAAATATAAATTTTCATACTATATATATATATATATATATTTATATATATATATATATATATAAAATATTAATATTAATATAAAAATATATATATATATATATAATGTAAAATAATTATTAAATTTATATATATATATAAAATTATATATATATATATATATATATTATAAAATATAATATTATATATGTATATTTAAAAAAATTAAAAATATATATAAAATATTATTATATATATATAATTAATATATATTATATAATATAAAATTAAAAATATAAAAATATAAAAAAAAAAAATAATATATATATATATATATATTATTTTTTTTAATATATAATTATATATAATATATATATAATTAAAATATATTAATATAATGTAAAAATAATAATAATAATAAATGAAAATAAACAAATAATAATATAATGAAAAAAATATTTTTATTATTATTATTATAACAAATAAAAATAATAATCATAACAAAAAGGCATTTCGGGCAGTTGATCTGGGAAATCCCTTTTAAAACAAGTATTGTCAACACACACGCACACACCATACACACACACACCCACACAAAACACACACACACACCACACACCACACACACACAAAACACACACACACTCGGGGCAAACACTCTGCTTCGACGCCGAAAGCGGGACAACGGCCAGTGCGCTGTGCCCCCCCCCCCCCCCCCCCCTTTTCCCGCGTCTCCCGCGCAAAACCGACGCGGAGGAGGCTTCCGAGCCCCAAGGGGCTGAAACGCACAGCTGGCAGCTTTCCTCAGGTCACCTTCTGCATGTCTTTCACCGCGGGTCATTTTCACCTACAGGTCAGTTCACCTACGGTTTTGCTCTTTTGCAGGTCTATTTACCCATAGGTCAGCTCTTCTGCAGATCAGTTCCTTACAGGTCCCTTCTGCGGGTCTGTACGCCTACAGGTCGCTCCCCTGCATTTTATTCATCTACAGGTCAAACCCCTCGGGTCAATTCCCCTACAGGTCAATCCCATGCGGGTCGTTCTTTTTACGGTCATTTCCCCTACAGCTAATTTATCTTACAATCAGTTCACCTACGGTCATCCCCTGCGGTCTTCCCCCTACAGCAAATTATCCTACAGATCATTCCCTACAGGCCCTGCTCTCTCGGGTCGTTCACCTCGGTCACTCTCCTGCAGGTCAATTCACCATCATCGCTTCCTGCGAGGTCAGTGACGCTGTTTTACTGTTTTTCTTCTGTTTGGCAATAGTGGTTGAAGAATTGCTCATGAATACCGTATTATTGATACTGGTATTTCGTTAGTATTAGGTTTGTGGAGTTAAAACTAGCAGAATAGAATATATATACACACACACAAACAAAACACACACCACACAATAAAATTATATATATATATAATAATATATATATATAAATATATATATATATATATAACGTATTATTTTCTATCTATCTATAATAATCATCATAAAGGGGTAACGCCGACGGGGCGCAGGGGCCGAAAATCCCCCTTTCGCTTCAGCCACAGGACCCTCGGGGGCATCCCCGGGGCAGGCACAGGGCCCATCTCTAATTCCTGCGACAGGTCTCTCGGCTGCCCAAGCCATGATCCCCCTAGGACGCCCCCACAGGTCTCCTCCACCCAGGGTTGTCTCGCAGAGACACCCTGGGTGGGGTCGACTGGTGGCGAGAGTGGCTGGGGGCGAGCTAGGGGGCCCATATAGCCGAGTTGACGATCCCGGTTATGCAAAAACAGGTCCCATCCCAGTCTCAGGTTAACCCCGGTTGGACACGGGGCCCGCCAACTGTACGCCATGACCGGCAAAGGGACTTTTTACAGAAGGCATCAGGCGAGACCCCAAGGCGCTGGGATACGTCCGGGTTTCGCTTCCATGAGAAAAACTGGAAAGTATAAGGGCCCCTTGAAGACCGCGTTGGGTCCTTCTGCATAGGTACCGACATCTCCAAACGTCTTATTGTTATTTTCATGGCTCCTGTTGCCAGACCATCCGTCTACTGATTCCGGGTCTGAAAACCCGAATAGGACTACCTCCAAGGTATGAAAACTTTTTGGTTAAACGTCTCGCCGAAGCATGGATCGACTGAAGGGGTTTCCCCTAACAGGCCCCAAGTCCTGAATCTTGGTCTTGGTCCAGGAACCCTAGGCCTAGGGGCTTCGCCTCTTGCTAAATGCATCAAGAGCCGCCATAAGTACCCCAAAGGACTCAGATAGGATGGCAACATCGTCGAAAATCAAGGTCCGAGACCTTAAATATTGCCTAGTGTTGCCCGCACTGATTTGGCTATACTCTCCCCCATTTATCCAGCCCTAAAGTGTTGAAAAGTGTGGGTGAAAGGGACACAGCCTTGCCTCCCCCTAATTTTCGGGGAAAAGGTTCGACATACCCCCACCACACTTTACAGCACTTTAGTGCCATATAGGGGTTGCTATCGGGGCCAATAATCTGTGTGGAAATTTCCCCGACCCTCGGGATCCCCCTGCGATTCCCGATGCACCGAGCAAACGCCTTCTTGGGCGTGTAGGCTGCGAGCAACCACGCCAAAACTCACGACGGCGTTCAAAATTACTCAATCTAGTATACGTCTATTTGTACTTGCCGGGGTAAATCCAGATGCCCGGTCTCTGGTGCCTCAGTAGGGGGTTGCGGATCCTTTTTCAGAAGAATGGGGCGAGAACCATGCCTGGAAAATGCTGGCATGCCACGGTAGTTGCTAAGCCCATCGACCCCCTTTCCCCCTTCCAGAGAGGGTACCACCCCCCTCAGCAGGTCGGGGGGAATGGTACCAACTGCCAAATGGCAGGCAGGACGTAGCAGGCCCCGGCCATAGGTTCCCCCCAGCCTTTAGCAGTTCAGCAGGGGTTTTACTATCCTGCAGCTTTCCCCCTTCAGCTTGGAAATCGCCACCTAACCTCTGTTAGGGGAGGGGTTCCTCCTGAGGGTGGGGCCGGCACAGGGACTGCGACATCGCTTTCATCCAAGCTAACTGTTGGGGGGTCCCCCTGGACAACTGCTCAAAAAACTCGCCCAAAGTTTTTTTACGAACCCCAACATGATCGAGATGATCCATCCATCCACTGATCGGGCTGCAGTCACTGTGAGGGGGGCTTAGGGTTCGTTTTTTTTGAGGCTTTTGGGAGGCAGGGCGAAGGTCATTTACCCAAAAAATGGCCTTCGCCCCCTCAGCAAGATTCCTGTGAACTGTTCCTTGTCCCTTCTCAGCAGTGTCCGAGCCCACCACCATGGAACGACACAAGATTGATTTCCCTTCGCCGGCCTTGCGACACGCTTCAGTGGCCCCTAATGTCTCCAGGGGGAAGGGTACTCGCCCTTTTCCCTTGGGCATGCCAAAAGGACTCCTGACTGCTTTAAGTGTTCGCGCTTGAAGGCTCCCACAGAGCAACTGAGTCCGTCAGGTTGCTGGTTTCTGTGAATCGTTTAGAGACTGCCGTGGCAACCCCGGGCACACCCTCCTCCCTTATCTGCCAAGGGAAAAACCCTTTGGGTGGCCACGGAGGGACGGGGAGTTTTTAACTGGACCCGCAGGGTAGCCACAAGCCCTATGGTCATGCCACAGAACTCGGGACTCCGGTAAAACCCCGCGTTCGGGGATCCCCATCGCGTGCTAAAAAAAATGTGGGCTCTCCTCGCCACTTACCAAGTCCAGCGATGCGGGGTTTGGGGCGCTGGTACCAGGAGCCAGAGATCCTCATTTTCTGGGCCTACAAAGTCCCGGAGAAAGGAGGCATTCTCGCTGCTGGGGTCAGCTCCTGAGCCATGAAGGCCCACAGACATCTCGTAGCCAGCTCGGGCAACCGGATACCGCATTGGTCCCCAGAACAAGCAAAGTCTCGCCGGGGGGAATCGCTGCCACAGATGCGAGTTTGGCGAGAAAACCTTTTCACATCAGTTTTTTTTACATTGGTAGGAGCGTATACCAAAAAGAGACAAGAAGCCAAAAACTGCTTTAGTCTCAATGCCATGAACGCTCATCAAAACCCTGTCACCTCGACTACCGCGGGCTGAATCGACTGGAGATGGCTATGGGTACACCCGGAGGTGGTGACCATCACTGCGGCCCACCGTTTGTGGTTTAAACCCCCCACACTGTCGGCCGCTACCAGGTCTTCTCACCTCTGAGAGGGGAGCCACCTCAACTCCCAGTCGCTTCAATTTCCCCCATACAAGGTAACCGCTCATCCTGCCGCAGGACCGGATTTCCAAACGTCTACCCGAAAGCACGCCTGAGATTAAGCCTCGGGTGGGCACTCCGGGTGCACGCCACCCCTCCGCTATATATATATATATATATATATATATATATATATATATTATTATTATATATATATATATATATATATATATAATATATATATATTTAATATATTTTACATCCTGTCTTCCATTGCAGGACAAGGCCCTCTTTCAAGTCTCCTATTGACAGGGGGCCTCCTTGCCCCTGAATGCCCCTTCGTCATCAGCGTGATCAGCGGGGATTCGAACGTCCTCCCCTTCCCCTGGGGCCACACACTGCTACCTGACCCAAGGCAGTGCTATTGAATGTCTAAAAAATGTTACCATTTATTATGTAAAAGGCTTGGTATGGAGAGAGGGAGTATGTAGGGAAAGGTCATGAGAGGAATGGGAGTACGAAAAGGGGGGAGAGTAGACAAAAAGAAGACGTGCAAAAAGGGGATGGAGTGGAGAAGTTTTGGGGGAGGGAAAGGGGGGGTTCTGAAGGTTTAGTAATGGCCTGGGGGGCTGTTCGAATGACAAGTTGCATAAACATAAAATGGAGGTATTAGCATCGTGGGGGGAGTGTGGTCGGGGGAGGCAGGGGCGAAAAAATGAATCAAATTTGCAGGCATTGATGAAGGAGCAAACCTTAATGTTTAATAAGGAAAAAAATCTTCATTATTGGCCATGGTGATCCCAAATAAATGGGGGTAAAAAATTGTCTACCCCTTAGGGTCCCCATGAGGGCAAGGGATTAACCAAAGGGGAAAACGGGCCCCCGGGTCCCAAAAGGCCGTTCTGACTGACACAAAACCATGAAAGGGGGAGAAAAAAAATCATGCAAAATTAGTTAGGGAAGGGTGGGGCCCAAGGGAGGGGGATACCCCACATTTAGCCCCCCCCCCCCCCTGACCGAGCAAAGCATTTGGGGGTTCCCTAAGTATTCTTAGTCAGCCAGTATTTTTGATACACAAGGCCCCTGATAAGCGAATTCTGGTTAGTATGAAATGGAAAATTTTAAGGTTTTTTTGAAACTAACTTGTCAAACTTGTTAAGAACATGAGTTCAAATTTTCCAAAAAAACCCAATGTTAAATTTTTTAACTCAGTATTAAACTAAATGTCATATTAAGCAACAAAAATTTGTATATTTATCCTTTATTTTTTCTTGGATATTTCTAAGTTTATTTTTGGGAACTGTCATTCAACCTAAAATGATTTCTGATGTAAAATACTTTATAATTTCGTTTTTTTTTGTTTTCTTACCCGACTTTCTCATCATTTTGACACCAAGGAAACATGACTACATAAACTGTAAACTGACATGCTGTCAAAAGAAAATTTTACAATTTATAGTTTTAAAAAAAAGTAAAAAATTTGTAACTTATTTAAATTTAGAAAATGACTATATTCTTCTTTTTCTGATCCTTTACGTACCTCACTCATAAGCATTCAAGGGCAGTAAAAGCTCCATCTATTTGTGCTCTATTTATAAAAAAAACCCCCATATAAAATTTACATGACCTGAATAATCATTCACTTTGCTTCACAGACATAACACCAAAAAAGGATTTGGGCCTGGGAAATTCAATGATCACATTATATTTTATTTCTCATCCTATAAAAAGCAAAAAAATCTCTTTTAAACCCAATTATCTCATCTTTTAATGTTTTTTTTACAGATGGCTGGCTTTTACAGCATAATTTTTATATAAGAGTTCTTGGGGGCGTCAGTTTATCCAAGTATATAAAATTTCTTTATTTTACCTCGGTCTGATATTAAACACGCATAAAGTCACTGCTGTCTCACGAAAAAAAATAAACTTTACCGTAATACACAAAAACAAATATTTTAAAACTTTTGACAATATCCAAAATTTTTGTTGCAAATGACACATCTTGCATTTTTTTTACAAAAAAAAAACTGATAATGTTCCAAAAGTAACCTGTCTACATTTTAAATTATACCTACTCTTTCCTTAGTAAACTCGGGCCTCTTAGAACAGTAAAGTGCTGTAATTAAAGTCCCATAAAAACAGATATGAAACAAATAATAGCATGTTTTCAGTGATGCTTTGGGGATCACTAAATGTGTTAATTTGAAAATAATGGCACAAAAAAGGAAAAGAATGTGTCATATCTCGGGAGAACAAGGTTTAAAATTCTTCCTTCAGACAAAATTGAAAATAAGTGACATAAAAGCTTTTTAATAAAGTGTGATGTTAACAAAGGGGGAGGGAGAAATCTATTCTTTTCAGTTAAACATTTCATTCCAAACACATCTAAAATTAACATCACAGACTTCACAGTGCATCCTTTACTTAAGGGGAAAACAAACTAAATGTCACTTTACTTCTGAATCCTATGATTTTTGTTACATCAAACTGACACTAGTATTTTGGTGAAGAAATATCTTGACTTTAAAAAAAAGTGACATTTTTTTTATCACAATTTCTTTAAAGATTTCTTTTTTTCATTTTAATGAACTCTGTTAATGATTTCACACCTTTTTCCCTACACAACTATTTTAGAACCTTAACTCACCGACAGAATGCCCCATAAGTAAACTGTGGTCATTCTAAAAGGAAAATGAAATGCAACATAACTTTACAAAGCAACCACCTTATCAAAATTCCATCTGGGTAAGTCCCAGCTACACATACTGAGGAATTGGACTCTTTCCCCAAAACTGTATAATGTCTTGCCTAGGTGTGTTTAGGCTTAAAGCTGACAGTCTCACTGAGGTTTGACTTTCAAATCTCCTTTCCTTCCTGCTTTCTTCATTAACAGCCTTTTAGAATCTTGATGCAACAGCACTCGCCATGATCTTCTTGTGAATTACAAAAATTTGTCTAAACAAAAATATAAAAATAAAACGGGATTCCTATGAGGGGAATAATGTTCAGGAGGATCAGAAGAAAAAATCTGACAAATTCATCTGTATGAAGACTTATAAAGGACAAAACATATCTTTCCCCTTAAGAAACCCTAAAGGGGTCAGTAAGAGAATCTTTTGCATAATCCTTCAATTCACCAAATCAGAGCAAGAGAATTTACTAAACCTGAATTTCAACGGGCAAAAAATTAAACTTTTCTTCATATTCTGAAGCCATTACCAAATAAAGGGGCCCAAAAGGGGTTTTCAAAACAACACATGGTATTTTTACTTTTTAAAGCAATGCCCTAATCTGCTTCTGATCACCCCTACTACCTATTAATGAAAAGAAATTTTCTCTGTGATTTTTAATGCTGTAACATTTTTAAAAGTGTACAGCTAGATACATAGAATTATTGGTAAAAAGCAGAGCATTGACCGGTAGGGTACAAATTCTCTGAGTTCAAATTTTCCCTTTTTCGAAATAATTTCCCAAAGGATTTCACACCCGCTTCCATGAATAAAATAAAAAATAATATACCAAGTTTTTCAAAATAAAAAACTTTTTGTCCCAAGAGAAACAACCCTAAGTATCATACTAAAGGAAAATATTAAATATTCCGTTGTTTTAATTCACATTTTGGGGGTTTATGTGATGTGGAAAATGCCTCAGGGACATTCTGCCTAAGTAAAAAATTTGGGAATAACTTCATCCCTTTACAAACATATTTTTTTCATAAAATGGAATACATTATAAACTTTGCATTACTATTCACTTTTGGTCCCCTACACCTAACTCTGCTAAACTGAGGGATTGCTGAACATTATTTGGGAGTGACTAGTATCCTGTTTTTTTTTTTTTTTTAATGGTAATTTTTATTAAACATTGTCTTTTCCCCATATCAAAACCTCAAGCTTTTTTTGGTTTAGAAAAACAATTAAATAAAAAAAATTGCTACCCGGGGACTACATGGCAGTCCATTTAAAATTTTTATTTTCAAATATGCACAAAAAAATCTATTCACAGGGAAAGGGCCCTTTTTCATATGCACATTCACATTCCAACATTAAAATAAATTTATATAAAAAGTATTTACCTAGAAAAAAACTTTCTTAAATTTCCTTTTCATAAAGTAAAAACTTACACTAATATATATATATATTTTATATTTTTAAAATATATATATATATATATATTTATATATATATTATATATATATATATATATATTATATATAATATATATATATATATGTATATGTAATGTATATATATATATAAAATATAATAATATATATATAATATATATAATATATTATATATAATATATATTTTATATATATATTAATATATATTTATATTTTTATATTTATATATATTTTTTATATTTTTTTTTTTATATTTATATATATATATATATATATATATATATATATATATATATATAATTATATAATATATATATATATAATATATATATATAATATGCTATAAAAATCTTTAAAAAATATTTATTGTTAATCACACATATTAAGGTAAACTATACCTATTAAACTGCAGTTTTTATAAGGGTTTTTTTTTTTTTTTTTGAATTTTCTTTTGGGTTTTTTAAACCC
>NW_023661182.1:0-12500 GCF_015228065.2 Penaeus monodon
GATGTACAGAAAGATACTTTTAAAAGGTATATAGGATGGAAAGTTCCTCTATCCTTTTTCTTGGCATGAACAATGTTTTCGTCCTCAGTAACAAAGATTTGCCTTTTGGTTTTAGTCACACAATATCAATGCAGCTGAAGAAGATCCACATATGCTGACAATCCCCTTCTTGAAACCATTTATGAGTATAATCGCCTTTTCTTTCTCCTTTTTGTTACTTCTTTTAGCATGCGTCTTCGGAAACCTACTCTATTCTCTTGCTCTTGCACTTTTTCCACTAACAGTTTTATATCATCATTTCGGATTTAAATTTCGGCACTAATCTGTAGACTCTTTCGTGTAAATATAACCTTCCCCTATCGATTATACTTTTGAAATCCTGTTACAAGAATAATTTTCAATTTGATGGCATGGGGTGGCAATTAAGCAGTACCGATTATTATGCTCATTAAAAGTTTGATTTTCAGTGTCAGGAAGAATATTGGTAACAGAAAATCTTGTTCATGTGCTCGCCCTTCTATCCTTTGTTAACGAACATGAAATACATGAATTAGGCACCCCTTTAACTTTCGGAATAGTTTTCTATAAGTAAATTTAACGAAAGAAAATTGTTTTCTTTGGGTAACTATGGTAGACAAACAAAATGTATTACAATAAATAGACATTACTAAGTTTGAGTTAATGTAGCAGTGTCTTTTAACATGAAATGCAATTTCTTTAAATTTGTTGAGCATGAAAGATTATTTTTATCGAAACATCTGAATCGCAGGGCGCTGGTGATCGCATATCACGCCTTCAACTTTTTTTCCATCATGATTATCGTCATCGTCATTAACATTATTACTATCACTCTCGTTATAATTGCCACCATCACTATCGTCATTATCATTGTGAATATCATATATTTTTTATTACTAATAGTAATAAAAAAAATCATTACCATCGCCATAATCATTCTTACCATGATTATCAATTGAAATTACGCTCTATTGCATAAGTTACGTTACGCTTAATGCAACTCACAGTCTCCTGATCGCCACCTGCTTTGAAAGAATTTAGTGTCCGAAGAGCACTTTCAGAGTCATAGAAAACTACTCCAGAGCCCCGAGACGTTAAGAATTCCGTTGCAAGGAGTATACCTGCCAACTCCGTTTGTGTAGTGCGGGCCCAATTTTGCACTTTCATATGAACTTGATGATGTAGTAACCCATTTTTGTGTGTTCCTTTACCGTTGCTAACGCAATTTGTTTTAACACTCAGTTATGTGCATTGTTTTTGTGGTAGACATGCAAGGTGCACGATCAATGTTGAATTTTTCCATGGTGGAATGCATCGACCCTTTGGTGTTTTACTTAATGGGACATTGAGCTTTGCAATGTTCATATAGATTTTGTGTATCAGAGGGCGCCCGTGTGTGTGAATAGTCACGTCAACTTGCGTGATTTTATGTTGCAGTTATTTTTGGAAATCTGAAAGATACAAGGGTTCCCTCGGAGCTCTGACCCCAAATGTGGTGGAAATAAATATTATTCTGTCAGAAATGGATGGTCGATTTAGTTTTGATCACTATCCTTGCTTTTCTCGGGGGGCCGAGGATAACCCTCATAGCTTCATTTTGTACTACCTCAAAGCTATTTATTTCTGATTCCTTACACTACAACACGTGGTAGTCTACAACTGACCTTATAAACGGCAAGTAAAACAGTCTAGCGAGCTTAACATTGATGTCATGTTCTCTTTCGAGAAGAACTTTCAACGGTTTCAATCTCTCCCAGAGTCTCAGAGTTTCAGAAAGGATCAGGTCTGCATTAATTTACGTTCACCCTGATATATTTATACTTTGACACATGTCAAGCTCCTGGTCACCTATACGAAAAGTGGGCAGGGGTATGATAAATGAGTTGAGAGCCATTGTTTTCTCGGCGGAGATGACTAATCCACACTCATGAGCTCTTGTTGTGAGTTTGTCGAGAATTATTTGCATCCTCTCTTGTGATGATGCTCTGAAGTATATGTCATCATCATGGCATATAATAGATTCACCATCCCCAAGTGGGATATCTGCCACCTGCTTGTGCATGAGGACAATGAACAGCATAAGGCTGAGAACTCCTCCCTGTGGCGTCCCAAGTTCAAAAGACTGTGAAGTTGAACTTCTCACTCCCCTGAACAGGACACATGCAGATCTGTTCGAAAGATACATCCAGATCCAGTTCAATATCTTACCCTGGATGCCAAAGCTTACTAATTGTTCTAGGATAACTTCTCTGTTTGCAATGTCAAAAATTGACTAAAGGTCAAGAAAAACAGTGCTTCCCTGGCTTAGAGTTTGAAAAGTACTCTGCAAACGAATGTTGTGTGCTACGTCCCGATAGAAATCCGTACAGTCTGTGAGATAATTTACCTTGTAACCTGTACCTGTTCAAAATTATCCTTAGGGATAATTAGACTGCGTGTCCAGGGGCCAGGCAGAATACCTTGTGACAAACTTAACCTGTACAGGTGCAAAAGGGGATTACCATGTACCTTAACTATAAGGCGGAAGACACTATAGGTAATTCCATCCCCACCTGAGTAACCTCAGCAAAGTCAGAAGGGTCGGTATCAGAACATTTAATCTCAATGGCAAATTTACGTGCAATTTTAGAGTGACTAAGGTGATTCTAAATATTTGTGGGAAGTGAGCTCCAGCCCAGTGACTAATGAGAATATCTGCTTATGCAAAAGGACTATGGAACTGCGGGGTGTTAGCTGGTGTGCCTGAGAGTCGATTAATATTTTTTTCCAGACCTCAGACATTGAGGTGTTATTGTTAATGATAGGTAGGAATTGTTCAAAGTGTTTTTTATTTTAGTTTAGTCCTTTATTTACCACCCTGGCTAACTGCACAGGCGTGGGCAAGCTGTGGTACATTTGATGCATGGTTATAACATATAATGGTATTACATTTCAATTTTAGGCTATAACATTATTATGATGAGTACTATATCAATTAAAGAAAGGAACAATTACACAGTCGTTTATCTACTCATCTGCCACGCCGGCGTACAGCTTGGGCGTGGAAAGGCATTGTTACATTTGGTATGCAGTCATGTGATGCTACATTCCATATTTAGGATATAATATAAGTATATCTTCTAAGACATCAGAGGATATGAAATAGTTATTTAGTTCTCCGTACCTCATGCTAGGTGGTCTGAAAGGCTGTAACACATGGCACTCTAAGATATAATGTACAAGTGTTCGCTTATATTCTTCATTTCACAGTTTACACTTAGTTTCTTCGACATTACAAACTGTACTGAGCTGCCAATACAATCTATATCCAAGCCTGATTCTTGCGGTCACAATATCACACTGTCTTGTTCTTGTTTTATATAAACCGTATGTGAATGAATCTTGCCTAAACCGGTCATAGTGCTTTATGCTACAGTTTTCAGGGCGTTGAGAATTAATCAACTCAGTCAAGTCCTCTTTAAAGGAAGCTTTAATACTGTATAAAATCCTAGAAATAGGTACCCCAAGATCTATATCCACACTTTGCTTGTCACATGCTGACTTTGCCAGGCGATCAGCATGATCATGCCTGGGGATTCCAACTTGCGATGAAATCCACACAAAACGTATATCATGGCCTCATTCTTTTGCACGATACACGTTTTATCCTGATGTCATTTGCGATATTAATTGCACATGAGAATCTGCCAACTCAGTTTGCGTAGTGCTAGCAGATCTGAACCTCTCTACATCTGGTGCCTAGCAAGCAGATATTGTTTTTATAGACAACAAGAGCACATCCTGCTCTACTCCCAGACTGCAAGGATCCGTCAGTGTAGCATTCATATGCACTGGACAGAGTTTCAAGATGCTCATTTATAATTGCAAGTGCATACTGCTTAAGTATAGCAGGGGAACACTGTCTTTTTCGGGGGCAGTCGTATAATATACATTTAGGTCCGACATTTTCCACGGTGGTACGAACTCCATGTGGGGTCTTGTTGGGGGTTTGTTCGCTGAGATAAGTTTTTTTACATGTTACTTGTACCGGGATTTAAGAATCGGTGTTGTCATGCAAAGTTAGCTCCTCGTTCTTGTTTTAGTTGTCTTTGGAACTCTGTGCAAGGGAGGGTTTTTAAATTTGATTTGACACCAATGTGGTTTTATATATAATATTTTTTCATAAACGAGGGCAATTTTATTTGGGTTCTCTATTCACAATTTTCTTGTTGTTCTAGGGACCAAAATGATCCTCATGGCCATTTTTTTTGTTCTAAAGTATTAAACTTGTTTCCTTTGAACAAACTATGAAATGCATGATAATTAGACTACCGTATGTTGACAAGAAAAAAGAGTTTTGAAATATTGCACTGATACCATGGTCTTTGTCAACAAGTGTCCTAATTGGCTTCAGCCGCTCCACGTCTTTTTTTAAAATTTTTCTGATAAATTTCTGCATCACTAAAACCCCCCAAGGGGTTTTTGTATTGATGGCAGAGATCTACTCAGGTCACTTTTTATGAAACCTTTGAAAGGGGTGTCTTTGGGGTTTAAAAGCCTTGTTTTTTTTCCCTCAGATTACAAGCCACACCAATAGCCCCTTTCTGAGGTTTTTATCTAGAATCTCTTCATTCTTTCCCCCGGATGAGGATTAATGCAAATATCATCGGCTAGCAAATAATGGAGTCATTGCCTCAAATGGTATATGCCCAGTAATCTATGCTTAAGATATTAAATGCAGGGGCTAAATACACCCCCCTGAGGTGTGCCGAGTTCAAAAACTTTTGTATGGTACCTTAATGTCCCCCGAAAAGAACCGAGCCGACCGAATCGATAGTACATGTGAACCCTGTAAAAGTTTTCCCTGAAAACCAAAACTACTAGTTGCTCAAGAATTTTTCTCTTTTTGCTTCAAAAGGGAGATTTAAGATCAAGAATCGGTTTGCATGCCCGGGTTTTTGTTTGTTAAGGTTCCAAAAAATCTGACTGCTACCCCTGGGGGAAAAACCATACGTCTGGGGGGTAATTTGCATTTGCAAAACATAAACCTGTTCATATTTTCCTCTCGAGACTTTAAGACAGAAGTCAGGAAATGGGCCTGTATTTGTCAGTATTAGGTTTAGGTATGGGAAATGATTAATCTTTTAGTCCAGAGCTTGGGATGATTCCTTGTGGAAGGCTGAGTCTATACAGGTGCAAAAGTGGGGTTTGCCGTAGGTTTTTGTTAGCCCTTAAGAAATTAAGGTGCCGGGTATTCTTCGTGCTTGTAGATATTAAAAGCTCCTGACTCGCTTTGGTTTCCCTTGGAGTCGACCGCCTGTGTACGTTCCCCCACGGTCCCCTACCTATTCTTTCGTCTCCCCCTCTTTTCGAGATGAAGGCGCGTTTCCTCGCTCGTTCCACGGAGTGTCGCGGCCTCGTACCCCCCTAGGTTTTGCCAAAGCCCTGTTTTTATCCCCCCGGGGTGATGATGCCCTTTAAGGTGAGGAAGCTGCGGCATACAGAAAACGGAAGCCACTGAGCGACTCACCTGCGCGGCCATCGTCACCCATCCTTATGTTTTATGCTTACTTTGGGTGTTAGCCTTTTATTTTAGTATGTCGTAATAAACATCTTTACTCGTGTTTTTAGACGAACCTTGGGAAAAGGACCACCACACAGAAAATGAATTTGCAAAGAAACTGTAATCTTTAGTTTACCTTATTTATTATCATTTTTCTCGATCTTAACTTTATTATGAATATTTTACATTTTATATTTTGATATTTTTACATTTTTTACACATTTATGAAACGGATCTTATCATGTACAAATGGTTCTTTTTTTTTTTTTTTTTTTTTTTTTTTTTTTTTTTTTTTTTTTTTTTGTTTTTTGGGTTTTTTTTTGGGGGGGGGGGGAGTTTTTTTTTTTTTTTTTTTTTTTTTTTTTTTTTTTTTTTTTTTACTTATTTTTACTATTTTGTTCAAAGAACTTTTTATTCATTTTATGAGATAACTTTAAAGTTATATTAATTATTATATAAAGATATTTTATGTGTATAATGTAAGTTTTATGTGAAGGTTCTTGAGGAACGGCAAAAACTCAGTTTCGCGGGCCGAGGTGACATGGAAAAGGTCCCCGGCCCTTCAAGAGGCAGATCGTTTCGAGTTCCAGGCGAGTTCCAGTGCTGGGACTGTGGTTGTGGTCCCAATATAGGTTGCTCGGCAGATAAGAGATAAAAGTTGTTAAGTTTTTTTATATGTGAGAGAAGGCGGTTCTCGTTTAATGTTTGTCTCGTGTTTTACTGTTTTTATGTCTGTTTTGTCTTTTGGTTTTAGTGTTTGTTTTACTGTGCCGTATTTCGTTTTGTCCTGTTTTATCTTTGTTTTCAAAATAAAAAATAGATAATATTATAATACCCTTTTGATATCCCCGACTCTATGTAAGAAGGAAAGGCTGAAATAACGCCTAAACATATTCTCACTATTCTAAAGCTAAACGGCAAAGCTATCAAAACCCTAAAGTATAGTGAACATCTGTACAACGCCTCTCCTCGGGATTTCAACCACGCCTACCTCACCTTCGGCTCATTTGCACAACTACACTTCACACACATACATACGCACACCACTGTCGCTCCTTTCCACAATTCTTCTAACAGTGCATCCCTTCTACACATACACTCGTTCCCGAACGTAACCAATCATGTTCACACATGGTCCACTGCACCAACACTCCAAACCACGTCCACAGGGAGGCTTGACTAATGGATCCTAAAGTTTTTCACACAACCCTTAGTGCTAGGAGACTCCCATTGGTCCACTCGTCGCTACAGACTCCTTCCCTTACCCTACCTTGCATAATATAACATTATTAAATCATAAATATGTGTATTTATAACAGTACATACCAACCCTTTGCAAGACCGACAGCGACGCGACATCCGCAGCCCTTCTCGCTCGCGACGTCGCCCCGTGTACGCGATCACACTCTTTCCTCCTTCACACTTCCGAGTACATCGCAACCCTTGTGAGTTTCCTTTGTTCATTTTGGTTAAAATAGGGTTCCCGCTGGCGAGCCGACAACAGACACCTACAGCATGCTGCTGACCGAACATCTGTCCGTCGGGTTTGTACCATTCTTTCTCTACAATTAAACGGCTACCAGAGACGAGAAGTCGGTGCTTCACACCTTTGCCGCTGTCCCACGATGTGGTGTTTCAAGGTAAGGCAAAATAGAAATTTTTAAACCTATTTTGTTTTTTGCGATTGAGTATAATCACATCGTATCTCTTACTATGGCGTCAGTTTCACTGATTAGCTCTGTTGCAAGCATCGCTTTCTGACTGTTTTCCATTACAAGAGCCCTCCTATTAAATAATCTAGCCTGCCCCCTGCCACGTGAGTTTCCCTGTCCTGTATCATATATGGGTTCATAGACTATTGTTTCACAAATACGTAACTCCTCGCCATTTGCATTGTCCTATTTCTCCAAAGGAATAAGTCACAAAAAATTTCTCCAGTAAGGGGGTTAAAAAAAATAAATTTTAAACCCTGTTTGTTTTGAAATTATTTTATCCCTTCTTATCATTTTATGATTAGCCTTACTCTTTTTTATCCTTTACTGATCAAATAATCAGCTCCCCTCCTGTTTCCCCTTATGTTTCTTTGGTCAAAGTATATTTTCACAAAAATCAAAACTTCGAGCTTTCTATCTTCTAAAAGGAAAAATTTTACCAAACTCCTGTTTTTATTAAAGTTTACTCTACTGTTTTGTATATATATTTCTTATAATTATATATACAATTATATTTTATATATTATAAAAATAATCAAATTTTATTTTACCCCTTTAATCCGAAAAAAGAATTCCTTTTCAATTTGGGTCTTTATTTTATAACGGAAAATTCCAAAAGTTTCTTACTTATCTATACTTGGTTAATGTTAATACATTTTTTATTATTTATTAAATACATAAATGAAATTAATTATGATAATAATTATTATAAATTTTCCCCTATCTGACAGATGGGCCATAAATTTGTGTGTAGTCTATATATTATTTATATATATAATTTTAATTGTTATAAATTTTTTACTTTATTTATGTAAAGAGAAAGGAAAGAAAGAAAGAAGAAACCCGGAGAGAGAGATACATTTATATGTTATTATTTATGATATATATATATATATATATATATTATTATAATTATATATATTAATATATATATATATATGATGTATGTGTTTTTGCATATATATATATATAATATATTATATATATATATATATATATATATAATTATATAATATTATATATTATATATCATCAATAACGGTATGCTCATGTTTGAGCAGCCGTGGACCTTTCCACCATCCTTCGCCACTAAACTCGATCTTACGCTTTCTTTCCACTTTACCATGGGACAGCCCGCAAATATCTTTAATTGTCGCTCAGTCTTGTCTTTGGTTTGCCTCTTCCTCTGTTTCCTATCCCATCCCGGTCAGCAAGTTTTTCTCAATACTTTTACTTCTCATCACATGACCAATAAACTTTAATTTCCTCCTGTTCAAGATGTCCAACAGCCGGTCTTTACAATTTATTTTTCTCAGCACTTCATCATTCGTCTTTTTCTCTGTACAGCTAATCCCGCAGTATCGTCTGTAACCCCAAATTTTCAAAACTATTAAATCTTTTCTTGTCTATCTACTTCAGCACCAACACTCAGAACCATATGATGCAATTGGGAAAACTAATGAGTTCAAAACCTCAGCTTTGTCCGTAAGGTAATGCTTCGGCCTTTCCAGATGTTATTGAGAGCAATTGTGGCGTTTTGGCAATGGCAATTTTTCTTTTATCTCCGGTGAATCATCATATGATTAGTTAAAACAGCCCCAAGATAAGTGAACTCTTTCACATTTTCCAAAATCATTCCATTGAGGGAAACATGTTCATCATTGTTCATTGCGTTATCTTTAAATCTTCATGATCTTAGTTTTTTTGGCATTAAGAAACAAGCCAGCCTTTTTGCTTGCTTCTCTAACTTTTTCTAGTAGTTGTTTTAGTTCAGTGATACTGCTGGCAATCAAACTATATTATCGGCGTACCTCAGATTTTATATTTTGTATCCTCCAACATCCACAGTTCCTTCAAAATTCCCCTAGAGCACCTCTCATAATTGTTTCAGAATATAGTTTTCTTGGCATTAAGAAACAAGCCACCCTTTTTGCTTTCTTCTCTAACTTTTTCTAGTAGTTGTTGTAGTTCATTTATACTCTGCAATCAAAATATATTATCGGCGTACCTCAGATTGATATTTTGTATCCTCCAACATCCACAGTTCCTTCAAAATTTTCTAGAGCACCTCTCATAATTGTTTCAGAATATATGTTAAAGAGGTGCGGAGACAGAATGCAACCCTGTCGCATCCTTTGTTTGACTTCGAACCATCTGTTTAACCCATAAGTGGTTCTTACAGCTGCTTGTTGTTGGTCATACATGGCTTTTATTAGTTGGATGATGTGTTTGGAAACTTCATATCGTTCATGTTATTCCAGAGGATATCGTGATCAACAGTATCAAAGCTTTCACATAATCAATGAAACACAGGTATAGGTCTTTTGATGTTCTCTGTTTTTCTCTTTGATCAATTTTTGATTTAGAATCTTGTTTCTGGTACCTTTTCCAGGGCGAAACCTGCTTGTTCGTCTGCAATTTCCTCTCTTAACTTCAACTTCATTCTTTCAGCAATAATTTTCAACAAAATTTTGCTGCTTTGGGCTTATTAATGGCAATTGTCCTATTATTGTTGCATTGGAGTGCGTCACCTTTTTAGGTATGGGAGTAAAGATTGCTTTTAACCCAGTCTTCTGGCCATCTTCTTTTATTCCATATTTTTGTACAAGTTTGTAGAAGAAGTATTCAACACTTTCGCCAGCATTTTTAATTAGTTCGCTGTTTTTTCATCTATTCCGGGGTCTTGTTATTCTTTATTTCTTTTATGGCTTTTATAACTTCGTCTAGCAGTGGCGGTGGTTCATCTTCGTTGTCATTGAGTCTAAAATTTAAAGTTGTTGTTAGATCTTTATTCTTTTTGTATAGGTTGGAACAATATTGATTCCACTATCTTTGACTTCTTTTCCATCACATAAAACAAGTCCCTCTTCAGTTTTGATAGTGTCCATTGTAGGTTTAAATTTTCGTGTGATGTTTCGCACTCCTTGGGGAGAGTTCTTTAGTTTCTTACTGATAGAACAGTTTTCAATTCTCTGGGAATGTCATTTAAAATTTTTCCTTATCTTGTCGCAATAATCTTTGAATTTTGTATTTTGTTTTTTGTAAATTACTTTTTCAACTGGATTATTGATACCCTTGATTTAGGCATCTTCTTGTTTCAATTTCACTTTGTGTTTTTTCAGATATTCCCGGGGGAAAATTTGTCTTTTTCTTTTTGGCGATAGTTTCTTAGGCAATGCTCAGCAGTTCTTTTCCTTCTTCCCACAACTATTTGGGTGTTTTATCATCTCACATTGATTGAGTATTTCCCAAATTTGTTTGACACTGTAATTCTGTAATTGTTATCAAGGGTTTTGGGAGTCGAGCTTTAGAGGTGGTGTTGGACGCTCCATCTTTTTGAGTCTTATTTTTAAAATCGATAGTTAGTATCACGTTTCGGCACCAGGTCTTGTTTTGGCATTTTTTATGCAACTTTTCCATTTTTTTTGGGTTTAGCACAATGTAGTCAATTTGGTTGCGTGTTTTTTGTCTGGTGAAAAAACCCCGTGTACAAGTGTCTTTGGGGGGTGTTTGGGAAAAATGCTATATGACATCAAAGGTCATTTCTCGCTTGGTAAAGTAGAGTAACGAAAAAGGGGAAGGAATAAATTAATGATTAGAATAAAGCTACAGTACTAGAGGGCAGTATGGTAAAAAGAAAGAGTATGGTAGAAGAAAGATGGGGTAAAGGCTGTTAGAAGAAGGAGTTGAGGGAGTCGGAAGCGTTATGATAAGTATTGTGGAGGAAAACGGCAAAAGAGTTTAACGATAAGGATTAAGAACAAAAGGATGAAGAAAAGGAAAAGAGGTGTGTGCTGAGGACCAAGGCAGAGGTGATCCCCCACATTGGGCCCCAATGGCCGTCTCCTAAGCCCCCCCCCCCCCCACGACATCAAAGAGCAAAGGATTGAGGGGGGGGTCCACTTAGTAGGCCAACAGTAATAGAGTTATATATCGCCTTGTCAAAAATGTTGCAGTATTTTGGCTGTTCAGTCTTGTACTTTATGAAGAAAAGCAACGAGATGTCCCTTCTTGCGTAGCCAACATAAAGAGGAGATACATATGAGCACTGGCCTGATAAATTTTGGGACTAACCAGGCATACTATACGGCCATTGCATCAGTGAATTCCTGTTTGTTACGAGTGAAGCCCTCATTTCCTTTGGCAACATTGTCAGCGAGTTTATTGCCCCTGCTGCGTGTGCAACGTCCTCCTTCTCGTGCAATCACTGTCTGTTTTCCAATAATACCCGGTATTTTTTTTTATAATACTGACTTCATTCCTAGTCAGTTTCACATAATGTATTTTTCAAACAATTTAATATAGTGTCGGAGAGTTTTGTTATTATTTACTGAGTACTCTTACTGAATTTTTGATAAGCAATCCTTTAATTATGGGTTTGGTACTATACTTTGTTTTTTTTTTTTTAGTTCAACGGGGATATCGCAAATACGTTCAACCTTTTTTTTCAATTATGTTGCAATCTGAAGAACGAGGGGAGGGCCCGGTTTTCGGTTTTCTCGGGGCTTTACAAGCAGGGTGACAGTAATTCACAGAGAAAACGGAATAGTCCCTCCTCAGCTAAATTTCTGATAGTGGTACCTTGTCGCTCCTCAATAGTTCACTCCCCAGGCGGTAGCCACAACCATTCCATGATCGGGACTAACATTCCATGCAGTCACTGCTATCACAGATGTAGAAATCAGGAACCAGGAATCCTCCATCTCGGGACACATAATTAGCCTGAATGTAGCCATATACCTCACTGAAGTCATTGCGATTACTTCCACGTGATTGTGTCACCAACAGGTTTACTCGCTTCTAAGGGGCCGCCACCTCCATCCAAAATTACTTCGGAATTAATCCTTGAGGGGTAACTCTGGGATGTCGCCACAACTGCCGCCCTCACCACCATCGCTCCACCCAAAACGGATAGCAGCCACAGATCTCGGGATCCACGTGAGTGTTCATCTCTACAACGACGTTTGGAGTATCACCACAGTTAACCTTGAGAACCGCAATCCCTCTGGATTATCTGTACCCACGCCTTCTCATACAAATAATCCTAAATTTTCAATTTTCAAAAAGACAAATTCTGGTCTCTGGTATTGCAAGATCTTGATTTTACCCACCTGAAGATACATATTTCTGTCGTATCCCAAATACATTTTGTGAAAAAAGTAGGTACTTCTCGCCTATCATTCAAAAAAATACTTAACACAATCCTTTATCTTTAAATAAAAACACAT
>NW_023661183.1:0-17984 GCF_015228065.2 Penaeus monodon
TTTCTTTCCCCCCTTTTTTTAAAAGAAGGAAGACGACAGAGTGAGAGTGAGAGGGTGAGAGAGCGAGAGGGTGATAGGTCGAGAGTGCGAGAGAGCGAGAGGGTGATAGGTCGAGAGGGCGAGAGAGCGAGAGAGCGAGAGGGCGAAAGCGGAAGGTTGTAGGTGAAGGGCGAGAGAGGGAGAGCAAAGGGGGCAGGGAGCAGAAGGTCAGGTCGAGGGGGCGAGAGGCGAAGAGCGGGGGGCGAAGAGCGAAAGGTATGGTCAGGGGGCGAAGAGCGAGAGGTGAGGGGGTTCAGGGCGACCAAGACAAAGGGTGAATCAGGGGAAGGTTGTATATAGGAATCCACACAATAAAAGAACGGTTATGGGTTGAATCGTGTGACCTACATATGTCAGTGTTCTGCAGGGGGAAAAAACCTTTCTCCCCTCCCCTTTCCCCCATCACCCCCCTCACCCCCGCCTCAGCCCCCCCTCAAAACAAACCCCATCTCCCCCCTCCCTTCCCCCCCCCTCTACCCTCCCCCTCCCCCCCCCCCCCCCCCCCTCTCCCCACCCCCACTCCCATCCCTATCTTCTCGCTGACCCTCCCCCCACCTCCCACCCTCAAGGGATAGTTATTGGTTCCTTGGGGGGGGGGAGGGTGGAGGGGGGGGGTGGGTAGAAGGGAGATGGGGGGTGGCACGGAAAGGGAAGGTGGAGGCGGGAAGGGTGGGAGGGAGGGGTTGTGTGGGGGGAAAAGTGGCACGGAAGGAATTTTCCCTCGCTCCGTCGTGTTGCGCGAGGGGGAGGTTTTCCCTTTTTATTCATTGCATCCCATTAAATGCCCGGTTTGAAAAAAAAGAAAAACGTTTCTAGCGTTGCTTTTTACGCGCTCTTCTTTCTTGATTTTTTTCTCTCCTCTCTCTCTCTCTCTCTTCTCTCTCTCTCTCTCGTCTTTTCTTCTCTCTCCTCTTCTCTCTCTCTCTCCTCTCTCTCTCCTCCTCTCTCTCTTTTTCCCCTCTTTTCCCCCTCTTTCTCTCTTCCTTTCTCCCTCTCTTTCCTCTCTCCCCTTTCTCTTTCTCTCTGGGGCTTCCTCTCCCTCTCTCCCTCCCTCCCCTCCCTCCCCTCTCCTCTCTATCTTCTCCCTCCCTCCCTCCCTCCCCCTCTCTCTCCCTCCCCCCCTCTTACTATCTATCTTCTTTTACTCCCTCTCTCCTCTCCCTCCCCCCCCCCTCTCCTCTCTCTCTCTCCTCTCTCTTCTCTCCTCTTCTCTCTTTTTCTCCATCTCTTTTCCTCTCCTCTCTCTCCCCCTCTCTCTCATTTTCTCTCTCTCCCCAGTCCTCCCTTCCCTCACTCTCTCCTCTCCTCTTTTCACCTTTGTCTCTATCTATCGTCTCTCTTTTTCCCTTGCATTTCCCTTATCTCGTTGCAAGGTCATGCCTATATAGCCTGCATTTTTTTCTTCTTGCACCAAAATATTGCGACTCACGACACACTGCGGTAATCTGGGGGGAACGTGATCAGGGGCCATGCGGACCCACACCAGTAAAAGCCGCGAGAAAAAACGCAGTTTTGAACGCACATGAGGGCCCCAGGGGGGGGGGAAAAAATTTCGTTCTTCTCTCTTTCCTTTTTTTTTGGTGCTGTCTGTTTTCTTTTTCTCTCTCTCCCCCCTTTTTTTCTTCCCCTTTTCTCTTTCTCTCTCCCCGTCCTCATCCCCCTCTCCCCCCCTTTTCCCCCCCCTCTCCCCTTTCTCCCTCTTCTCTCTCTCTTTTCTCTTTCGCGTTTTTTTGCCCAATTAATTTTTAGCTTTAGTTAATTGCATTTGAGTTAATGAAAAAAAATTAATTTCCCTTTTCATTTCCTTTTAAAAAGGTTTTTAAAAATTTTTTTTAAAAGAAACTCCCACCCTGTTGTTCGTAATTTCCAAAGCTTGGCATGGATACTTAGTCATACTTCTTTACGTGATCAGAGCTATGCAATTCTGTTGTAACTACAAACCCAAAATACACGGGTTTAGCTCAGCCAGTCTTTTTGGTAAAGTTTTTTCTTTAGGTTTTTTTCCCCAAAAACCCTTTTTTTTTTTTAAAAAGGGGCCCCTTTTTATAGGGGAAAGTAAAGGGAAAAGGGGGAAAAAGCCAAAAAAAAATTTTTGCCAATTTTATTAAATACCTTGAAGACGCCTTTTTGTTTTTAACAAAAGGAGTTTTTTTCAGAGTAACGGGGAACCATGAAAAAAAAAAGTGGGGGGATTAAAATCTGGGAAAAATTTTTTAATAAAAAAAAGGCGGAATTAAAACCCCATCTTTTTAATTTTTATTTTTAATTTTTAAACCCAAACTCCTTCAAAAAAACCCCTCAAAAAAAAAAACCCCCCCAACCCACAAAAAAACACAAACCCCCAAAAAAAAACAAACCCCAAAACACCCAAAAAAAACCCCCCCCAAAAAACCCCTAAATTTTTTTATAAATTTTAAATAAATTTTAACAATTAATATCTTTTTAAAAAATATATAATTAACAAAAATAACTCATCACATAACTACAAAACCAAACCCACACAAACCCCCACCCAAACCCCCAAAAAAAAACCCCCCCCAAAAACCCCCCCCAAAAACCCCCAAAAAACCCCCAACCCCAAAAAAAAACCCCCCCCCCCCCCCAAAAAACCCCCCCCCCCAAAAACCCCAAAAAAAAAAACCCCCAAAAAGGAAAACCCCCCCCAAAAAAAAAAAAAAAACCAAAAAAAACAAAAAAAAAACAAAAAAAAAAAAAAAACAACCCCCACCCCAAAAAAACCACACACACCAAAAAACACACCCAACACAAACCCCCACACACACACACACAAAAACACACAAAACACACACCCCACAAACCCCCCCCAAAAAAAAAAACCCCCCCAAAACCAAAACCCAACACACACACACAACACACCCCCAAAAAAAAAAAAACAAAAAAAACAAAAACAACAAAAAAACAAACAAAAACACAACCCCCCAACAAACAACACAACCCCACACCCAAACCCCAAAAAACAAACCCCAAAACAACACACCAACCCCCACACACACACACACACACCAAAAAACCCCCCCCAAAAAAAAAAAAAAAAAAAAAAAAAAAAAAAAAAAAAAAAAAAAAAAAAAAAAAAAAAAAAAAAAAAAAAAAAAACACCCCCACAAAAACACACCCCAACACAAAAAAAAAAAGAACACAAAAAAAAAAAAAAAAAAAAAAAAAAATATATATATTTAATATAAAATATATATATATATTATTATATAACACACCCACACACATATCACGTGTGTTGTGTTGTGTGTGTGTGTGTGTTGTGTGTGTTTGTGGTGTGTGTGGTGTGTGTGTGTGTGTGTTGTGTGTGTTGTGTGTGTGAAAATATTTAATGTGTGTGTAATTATTATAAATATTATATATTTTATATTTTAATATATTATATATATTATAAAATTATAAAAACAAAATATATATTATATATATTATTTTATATATATATATTAATATTTAAATAAACACACACCCCACATAATATTATTATTATTATATATAATATATAAAAATTTTATATATTTATATATATATATATTTTATATATATATATTATATATTATAAAGATTATATTATATATTCCCAAAGCAAGACCGGGTGCCGACTCAACGTGACCCCCAAACTACGTACACAAAAAATAACTAAAAAAGATGGAGCGTCCAACCCCCACCTTTGAAGTCGACTACAAAACTCTTGATAACAATTACAAAATTACAGTGTCAAACAATTTGAAATATTTCAATCAATGTGGATATAAACACCAAATGAGTTGGGGGAAAAAGGAAAAAACCCCCTGCTGAGCACTGCTTAAAAAACTATCGCCAAAAAAAAAAAAAAAATTCCCCCGGATTCAAAAAAAAACACCAATAAATTGAAACAGAAATGCCAAAAATAAAAGGGGTATAAACAATCCAGGTAAAAAAGAAAATTTACAAAAAAAAAATACAAAAATTCAAAGTAATGCGACAAAAAGGAAAAATATTTAAATGAACATTCCCAGAAATTGAAAACTGTTTTCTTCAATAAAAAACTAAAGAACTCTACCAAGGAGTCAAACATCAACAAAAATTTAAACCTACAATGGACACTATCAAAACTGAAGAGGGACTTTTTTTTTTGGATGGAAAAAGAATCAAGATAGATGGAATAAATATTGTTCCAAACCTTACAAAAAGAATAAGACTAACAAAAACTTAATTAGACTCATGAAAACGAAGTAAACCCCGGCCATGCTAACAATTTTTTAAAACCCTAAAAGAAGTAAAAATAAAAAGACCCCGAAATAATGAAATAACGCAAACTAATTAAGAAATGCGGGCAAAAGTGTTGAATTTTTTTTCTAAAAAACTCTGTACAAAAATATGGAAATAAAAGAAAATGGAAAGAAGACCTCCCTAAAAAAGGTAACCACCCCAATGCAAAAATAAAGGAAAAATTGCTTAAAAAGTCACAGCAGCAAAATTTTGTTAAAAATAATTGCTGAAAGAATAAAGTTAAAAAGTTAGAGAAAAATTTGCAGTCGAACAAGCAGGTTTTCCCCCTGGAAAGGTACCAAAAAGCGATTCTAATTTAAAAATTTTCATAGAGAAAAAAAAGGAACATCAAAAAGCCTATACCTTGTTTCATCGATTTGTAAAACTTTTGTACTGTTTATCACGATATCCTCTGGGAAAAACAGAAAGATATGAAATTTCCAAAAAACATCATCCAAATAATAAAACCCTTATGCCAAACAACGCTTAAAACCACTTATGGGTTAACGAAGGGGGCGAAGGGCAAAAAAGGATGCGAAGGGGTTTCATTTTTTGTCTCCGCACCTCTTTTTAAAATATATTCTGAAACAATTTGAGAGGTGCTCTAGAGAATTTTAAAGGAAATGTGGATTTGGGGGATCCCCAAAATCAAATCTGAGGTACGCCGATGTATAGTTTTTTATTGCCAGCATAAAAACGAACTACAAAAAACTACTAGATAAGTTAGAGAAGCAAGCGAAAAGGCTGGTTTTTTCTTAATGCCAAAAAACTAAACATAAGATTCAAGATAACCGGGAAAGAACAATGAGAAAATGTTTCAAAACAAAGGAATGATTGTGGAAAATGTGAAAGAGTTTTTTATCTTGGGGCTGTTTTAACTAAAACATATGATATTTACCGGAATAAAAGAAGAAATTACCATTGCCAAAAAACCCCCCAAATTTCTCTCAATAAAATCTGAAAGACGAAGCATTACCTTTCGGGGCAAAGCTGAGGTTTTTAACTCTTGTTTTCCCAATTGCTCTATTTCTGTTTGGGTGCTGAAAAAGTAGACAAGAAAAAATCAATATTTTTTAAATGTGGTGTTACAGACGAGTACTGCGTATTTCTGGACAAGAAAAAAAAACGAATGATAGTCTGGAAAAAAAAATTTAAAAGACCGGCTGTTGGGCATCTTTAAAAGGAGGAAATTAAAATTTTATTGGTCTTGCAAAGGAATAAAAGATTGAGAAAAACTTGCTGACAAGGGTGTTAGGAAACAGAGGAAGGCAACCGAAGACAAAACTGAGCGACAATATCAAAGATATTTCGGGCTGTCGATGGGACAAGTGGAAAGAAAAGCGTAAAATCGATTTGGGAGATTTTATATTATAAATATATTTATTATATTATATATATTGTGTGTGTGTGTGTGTGTGTGTGTATAGTGTTTTTTTATATGTTTATTGTTATGTGTGTGTGTTATATATATAAAAAAATATATATATTTTAAATATATATTTTTATAATTTTATATATATATTAAAATTTGCTGTGTTTGTGTGATGTATATGTATATATATTATATATATAATTATTTAAAATTATATATTATATAAAATTATAAATTGTGTTATATATGGGGGGTTGTTCTTATATGTGTGTGTTTTGTGTGTGTGCGTGTTTGTTGTTGTATATATGTGTATTAAAGTATACATATACACATTTATATATTTTTCACTTACTTTACTATTCATATATATATATATTAATATATATATAATATTATATATTATAATATATATATATTGTGGGTGTGTGTTGTGTGTTGTGTGTGTGTGTATGTGTTTTTGTGTGTGTGTGTGTGTGTGGGTGTTGTTGTGGTGGTGTGTGTATATATATATTATAGTAATATATATATATATATATATTATTATATATTATATATTTTACCATATAAAATATTTTATTATATATATAATATATATATATAATATATATATACATACATACATACATACACACACACACATGAATATTATATATATTATATATATTTATATATATATATAATATATATTGTGTGTGTGTGTGTGTGTGTGTGTGTGTGTGTGTGTGTGTGTGGGGTGTGTATATATATATATATATATATTATATATTATTATTTTATTATATATATTGTGTATGTAGTATCTGTTATGTATGTGTTTAAATATATATATATATATATTGTTTTGTGTGTGTATTTTTTTTTATATGTATATTCCCAATATACTATGTTTCTCTCATTACCTAAACTACATTAATTATTTACACCCCACACACCCACCAATATATTATATATATATATTATATTATATATTATATATATTATATATATATATATATATATATATATCAAGAGAGAGAGTGGAAAGAAGGAAGAGAAAGAACCTGTTGGTCGTCCGTCCCCTCAGAGACGAAAGGGCCGCGCGGGTACTTTCATTATGCTAAAATTAGCGGAAATTTTTGGTAATCCTTTCAAGGGGCGCCATTGCTTATTTGGGTGTATAAAATCCAGAAAGAATCCTGTCCCTTACTTGGACGTAAGAGTTGATTCTGGCGTCCACTCGGATTAGACCCGAAGCCAGTGAAGGGTCGATTTTACTCCAAGAAAACCGCCGAATATTCGTGTATTTTGCATCATAAGGCCCGGGTCTGAGGCTGCTGCGGATCTTATCACACCGTCTGCACAGCTGTTGAAAATCCGTTACAGATTTTTTCCAAGCTTAATCTTATTTTGTTGTCTGGCTCGTCACGGGGGGCGCGAAGCCCCCACCGCAGACCGCAGCGATCGAGCCGGACCGCATCCCCGATGCGAGATTAAGCCGATTTATTGAGTCCCAACGAAAACCTCACTTCGGGGCGTCGGACGGGCTCTCCGGCTTCCAAAGGAGGAGGTGACGGGACGGCTAATTTCTCTAGAGACGACCTCTGCATATGCAAATGAGGAGACAAAGACGGATGATTTTGGCAAGGTCAAAGCACAGTGTACAAGGATGAGTTTACTGTAATTGAGGGCCAAATAGGTAATTGCGGCGGAGGCATAATGAGGGGGGAAGGGGGTCACGTGGAGGTTAGGTAAAGGGCTCAAGGTGAGGCTGAGTGCTGGCCAATCTTCGGAGGATCATCTCGGCGCGATTCCCCCGCGTTGGATCCTCTGCCTTACGAGGCTTGGTGCTGCGAATCAGCAGGAGGAGAGGGGGAGGGGGAGATAAGGTGGGTGCGATGGGAAGGAAAATGGGGTGGGGTGAGAGGGGTCGAAGGGGGGGGGAGAGTGAGGAGAGGGGACGAAGGGAGAGGAAGGGTGGGGAGAGAGGGGACGGGAGGGAGGGGGAAGCTAGTTACCGCTGAGTGGAACAACAATGGCTCCGCGACGTCTCAGCCACCTGGCACGAGTTCGAGGCTCGCCCAGACGGGCCCCGGCCCCACGAAGACAGTCAAGGCTTGCGACGTCTTCCTCCTTGGTACACCCCGGCCCGGGACATGTAGCCGAACGTGTCCTGCCACCTGCCGTCGGCCGCATATGCTGCGTGCTGCAACAGAAAGACAATTGCCCTTTGGCAATTACGCCTCTCTTTGCCTCTTCCTTATGCTTCTCTGTTTTTTTCTTCGTTTTGCCTCTCCTTCCCCTCCCCCCATTCCAACACGCCCCACCCCTCCCCCCCAATAACCCCACGTCCCCTAGTCAGCGCCCGATAATTAAGACGTCCTGTTGCGGAGGCGGTGCGGGGAGGGGCCCCTGATTAGTCTCTGTCGCTGCATCTAAAGCGCCTTAACTACGGTCGTTTTCCCGTTCCAATCAGGAGTTCCTCAGCGGCGGAAGAAAAGCCTCTTTAAAAGCCCAAAAACCCGCCCATCGGCAGGACTCCCGGCCGATGGCAGAGGGCGGGGAGAGTAGGCGGGGGGGGCCGGCGGCGAATGGGCTTTTCTTGGGGCCCGCGCCGAGGGAAAGGCAAGGACCAATTTTTTCCGAGATCCTCCTAAAATCGTATCTGTGAAGCGTATTTTACTTAGTATTTCTCTATTTCCAGGCAGCCTGTTCTTTACATTTTAACATAGTTGATAATTGGTTTTCAAAACTATGCAAGCATTTCTCAACATTAAAATACAGTGCAATGGCAAATTGGGTCCTTCAGATTTATATAGAATTAAAAGTAAAAAATTTTAAAAATATTTTAAATGATTATGAACAGTCCGATCCTCTATGCAAGTTCGCTGTTTGCTCAACTGTCAGTAATTTAAAGAAATTCTGGTCGGTGGAAAGTCACTTAGCGGTCAAACAGCGTTGTGCTTAGTAAATTATATGTATAAAAACTCCCTTTTTTACAATTCTGACAAAAAAATTTTGCTTTTACAAGAAAAATGTATTTGTGCTATACTTCTTTTTTTACGAAATAAAAACGACATTTACGACATATATATCATCCAAAATTTACCCTTCATTATGACCAAAATTAGATAAGCTAAAACACAGATACCAAGAAAAATTACCGTGTAAAATATGCAAACGACCTTTTGAGTTAAAGATTTCCCACGCGTAATACGACTTCAAAAAGCACAAGGACCACGGAAAAAAGAAAAGGGAGAGAAACGGAAACGTATTTGAATGTGCGGGAAACTGACCGTCACTTTTTTGGTCTTTGTGTCGCGGGAATCTCGTGTAATCGTTTCTGTTCTTTTTCATCCACAGAAGTCTTACAAGTTAGAGCTGAGGCTTGTATAGTTCCCAGTGCCTAAGTAGCATTATGTGAGTGTGGTATGTTGTGTGTGTGTGTGTGTTGTGTGTGTGTGTGTGTGTGTGTGTGCGCGTGTGCGTGTGTGTGCATGTGTGTGGGGCGCGTGCGCGCGCGCGCGTGAAATTGGTGTTAATGTATGCTCGTTTCCATGGCGTGTGCGCCCATTTTTTCATGTTTTCATTTTCTTTATTAAAGGAATTAAATCCTCAATCCTTATCTGTGAGCCACCATACCCGTTTTCGAAAACATATTCAAATAATACTGCCTATTTTTCTACATACTTGGGCATTTCTTCCATTCCCTGCTGCTTACCCCTAATCCTATTGCAACTAGCAGTGTTTACGTAATGGTTCATCCCCAATCCCACGCTAATACGGACCATTCTTTTTTTACACCAAAGAAATCCAACGTAACGAACGGAAAGAAAGTCTGATTCTTCGAACTTCCAGAAGACCTCGGCCAACGAAGGACAACACTGAAAGCCCTTACGAACTTCGCAATGCCAACACTTGAAGGAGGAAAGGGGGGCGGGGCACGCGTTTTTGAAGGTGGGGCGGGGCTTTGTTGACGTTTGCATTTACGGCTTTGAAATGTTACAAATCTGACATTACAGTTCTTAGTCGTTTTTGTGTTTTTGTTTATTTTTTATTACTCGTAACTGACTTGTGGTTCAGGCTGATTTGTTACGGTTATATGAAAATCCAAAGACCTGTATTATATTTAAATGCTCTATGCACCATTTTTTAAAAGGCGGTTCTTGGTGGTCGACGCCAAAGAGAGGGCGGAAAATGGAAGGGGCGGGGCTTGCGGTTTCGTCCTCTGTGCCATTAGGAGGGGGGTTTTTAAGGGTGACGTCATGCACAGGCTTTAAATAACCAGCCGTGTAATTACTGGTAACAAAAAAAAAACAAACCGTCATGACATGGAGGAGAACAACATGGCGCCCTTGTGTGTCAGTCGCATCTTACTATTGGCGCGTTCAAGGCAGTAAATTATTGATTTTTTTATTTTTTTATCGTAAACCCGGGCATTCCGAAAAACAGGATTAGTGCTAGGGGAAGTTTTGATTAGGCTAGGGGCGACAGCAAAAATAAATGTATTATAAGTGTTTAATGTTATTATTATTATTATTATTATTATTATTATTATTATGATGATGATGATGATGATGATGATAACAAGAATGATGATAGAAATAATATATGATAATAATTATTTTGTATTATTATTATTGTTGTTTTTTATTGTTGTTAAAAATTATGGTCGGTGGAAAGTCGTCTCATTCCAGTTAAGGGCCCGCACGGAATGTTGTTTACATCACTAGTAATCATCATCTTCAAGATCATGGCAATCATCATATTTAAGCAGAAAAAATGAGACAGAGTTTCGAAACCAAACTAGATTTCATCTTCACGTAATTCACTTCGAAACTGCCGCCCCCACCTTTGAAATCCCTTTTCTTGTTATTGTTATTATTGTTTATTTAGCGTAGCTGTAAGATCAGCAGCAACGGTAACATTCGTAGCATGAAGTCACGTATTTTGTCACACAATTAACCCCTCTCCCACGCGCGCGCGCACGCACCCCCCACCTGTCGAAAACCAAAACTATGACGAAAGACAGCTAGCGAAGTTTTAAAAAATTTCCCCTCCTTGCTTAACTTCAGTTTGCGAAGAACGAGCTAAAAAGGGGCAAAGTTTGATAAAAGAAAATCAAAAAGAGATGGAAAAGGTAGGAGAGAAGAGATAGAACAAGTGGAAGAAGGGAAAAAGGAATGTTGGGGGAGAATAAGGAGCTGAAGGAGCGCGAGGTTAGGAAAGGGATTGCGAGAGTTTGTTCTTCTACAAAGTGTTGCGTAAACTTTCCCCAATGTTTAAAGGAAAGGCAGATGTTCATTCTTTATGGTCCACATCTACCTTTTCTACTTAATTTTAGACTTTTTTTTTTTTCTTCTAAAAATTTCCAGAAATGGGCTTTACCAGTTAATGATTCCATACTGCATTGTCTTTTTTTTTTTTGTCCGATATTCTGGTCCGGTACAAGGGCCGTCCCTTTCGTCACCCGAAGCCTTCTAACAGTTTGTGATTTATCTGTGATCTAAGGGGGGCAGGGGGGAGGGGAAGGGGAGGGAGAGATGGGGGAGAGAAAAGGGGGGAGGGCGGGGAATAGTTTGGAGGGCTAGAGGGACGGGGAGTAGAGAGGGAAGGGAAGAGAGAGAGGAGGGAGGAAGAGAGAGAGGGAGGGAGGATGAGAGAGTGAGGGAGAAAGAGAGAGAGAGGGAGAAAAGAGAGAGAGGGGGAGGAAGACAGACAGACAGACAGACAGACAGAGGGAAAGGGGAAGGAAAGAAAAACAGAAAAATAGAGCAGAGATAGAACAAAAAAAGGGAAGACAAATGGCGAAACAGACACCAATTTTTTTTTCTTTCTTTTCTTTTCACTCCCTCCTCCCCCGCCCGCGAGTTTCCCACTATCCTCACCTCACGACAATTTGACAGAGTAAGAAGCTTTAGGTGTATCGATAAAATGGACATGCGGTGATTATGATGAAAGACGATACAGTGGGGGTGATTGTTATGGGCGTGGTGGTGATGGTGACAGTATGGTGTTGGTGATAACGGTATTGGTCGTGTTGTTTATGGTACGGTGTTTGCTGGTGATTATGGTGTAAACGATATGGTAACGGTGGCGATGTTGGTGTCGATAGCGAAAACGTTGGTGAAAGAAGATAGGCCTATGATGATAGTGTCTCCGGTGTTGCTTGATGATGCTTAGGGTGAAATGAAACAAAAATTAGCTAGGATGCGGGTCGTTCCGCAAGGCTGATTCCTTCAGAGTCCTAGTCTTCTCCGATCATTCGGGGCCCAGTGCATGTTTTTGGGGCGCTCGCCCTTCTCTGCTCCTCTCCCCTCTCTCTCTCTCTCCCCCCTCCTCTCTCTCTCTTCTCCTCCCCCTCCCCGATCTTTCCCCCTTCCCCCCCTTTTTCCCCCCCCCCCGTCTCCCTCCCCCCCCCCCCCCCCCCCTCCCCTCTCCCCCCCACTTTTTCTCTCTCCGTCCCCCCTTTTTCCCCCCTCCCCCCCCCCCCCCCCCCCCCCCCCCCCTTTTTTCCCCCCTCCTCCCCTCCCCCTCCTCCTCTCTCTCCTCCTTCCCTCCCTCTCCCTCCTCTCCCTCCCTCCCTCTCCCTCCCTCCCTCCTCCCTCCTCTCTCTTCTCCCTCCTCCTCTCTCTCTCTCTCTCTTCTCCTTTCCCTCCTCTCTCCCCTCCTTCCTTCTCTCCTTTTCTATCTCCCCTCTCTCCTCTCTCTCTCCTTCTCCCTCTCTCCCTCCCTCTCTCCCTCCCTCCTCCACTCCTCTCCTTTCCCTCTTCTTTCCCCCCCCTCCCCCCTTTCCTTCTCCCCTTCCCCCCTTTCCCCCCTTTACGCGCCTCGGTTTTCATCCTGTCCCCCCCTCCCCCCCCCCCCCCGATTTTTTTCCCCGGGAAAACTGTTCAATCCATCCTTCCCCTTTTCTCCGCCCCCTCTTCGTCCAACCCCCTCTCTTCCCTCATTCTCCCTCCTTCCTTCTCCTTCTCCCCCATCCTTCCCTTTCCTCCCTCCCTCCCTCTTTTTCCCTATTTCATCTACTCTCCTATTTTCCCATTTTCCCAATAATTTTTTGGTTCGGGTTTTTTTAAAAGGGTGTAGGTCCATGTTTCCGGTTTAAAAAAGAGGGAGGGGGCGAAAGTGAAAAGGGGGAACCGGAACTGGGGTATAGGCCCCGAACCAACATGAAAAGCATAAAAAGGGGACAGAGCGGAATACAAAACAAACCCAATCATGGAAATGGGCCCCCGGAGGACAAACGTCAAGCTACAAAAACCGCACCTTACAAAATTCGCTCTTCCCGACTAAATTTGGGCCCCGGGGCCCCTTTTTCCCCCCAAAAAAATTTTTTCTTCCTTTCTTCCTTTTTTCTTTTTTTCCCTTTTTTTCCCCTTTTCCCCCTTAGCGAAAAAAAACCCCCCGGGGTCGTCAAAAGGGGGGGCCGCCCCTTTTCCCCCCCCCCGCCCCCAGATTTTCTTACGGAGGGAAAATCTGTGACAAGATCCGGACTCTCTCTCTCACCTCCTCCTCCTCCTTCTGATCTTAATCCTCCTCTTTCTTTCCCTCCTTTTTTCTCCCTCACGTCCTTTCCTTCCTCCATTCATCCCTCCATCCTTCCTTTCCCTCCCTCCCCTCCCTCTTTCTCCCCCTCCTCACTCTTTACACTATCTCATGCGCCGAAAATGTACGATTTCAATATATTTCAAAACAGACGTTCCCGCCAGTTACTCTTATCCAAGAGGTGATAAAAGGTCTTCCTAATGTTCCGCTTTTAAAAAAACGACGAAAGAGGACGCGAACAGTGACGGAACAGTGACGTAAGAGTGGCGGAACCGATAGCGGAACAGTGACAAAAGAGTGACGAAACAGTAACATAAGAGTGACGGAACAGTGGCGGAACAGTGACATAATAGACGCAACTGTGACATAAGAGTGACGGAAAGTGACGTAACCGTGACATAAGAGTGATGGAACGACCACAGAACAGTGACGCGAACCGATTTTGTTGACAGACAAACCAACGAGAAACTTTTGAAAGAGGACGGAATAATCAGACAGATTTCAGATAAATACGAAGGGGGGAGAAGTTAAATAATCATTCTGTTTTGGCGGCCTGTCTTTTAGTCTGTCTTACAGCGTGTCGGGTCGTTAGTTTGCGTGCCATTCTTGGGTGAGTCTGTCAATAATGAGAGAGAGGTTGGCCGTCTTCAGGAGAGAAGTACCGGTAAAAGCACCGATTATTTTTAATTTTGTTTTTTTTCTTTTAGTTTTCTTTTTCTTTTTTTTTGTCCTTACTCCGACCACCCTCGCGTCCTTGGGTGTTCACCTCCGCTCGACCGATACGTTGTCGACTCTCTCTAACTCTCTCGTTCTCTCGCTCGCTCTCTCTCTCTCCTCTCTCTCTCTCCCCTCTCTCCTCTCTCTCTCTCTCACTCCTCGCCCTTCCTCCCACCCCTCTCTCTCTCCCCTCTCTCTCTCTCTCTCTCTCTCTCTCTTTCTGTGTGTGTGTGTGTGTGTGTATGTGGTGTGTTTATGTGTGTGTGGTGTATGTGTGTGTGTGTGTGTGTGGTGTGGTGTTTTTTTCGGCGTGCGTGTGTGGGGATGTTTTCGTGGGTGTGCTCATGCTGTGTGTTTGCGATCATAAATGGAAAGAACCTTCTTTCGTCTTCGCCCGTTGATAAAAGTTGAGTGGCAGGGGTAGCCTTGCTTCCCCTGATGCAATGTTAGCCACAAGCATTCGTACTCCTGCATATCAAAGCATTTTTTATCTACGCCGACTTGCATATTACTCGTCACTTCCCTCCTCCCTCGATCATTTCTTTAAAAACATACTGTTCCGTCATGGTTTCTTTTCCTTATCCTGAGCCTTTCCTCATCTCTCTCCCTCCCTCATACCCCTCTCCCCCATTCCACGCTGTCTCGCACACGGGTTTTTGCCCCTTATTTCCCCCCCCCCCCCCCCCCCTCCCCTTCCCCCCCTCTCCCCCCCCCCCCCCCCCCCCCCCCCCTTCCCCCTTCCCCCCCCCCCCTTTCTCCCTTTTCCCTTCCCTTTCTCCCCCTCCTCGCCTTCCTCTCTCTCTCTCTCCTCTTCTCTTTCTTTCTTTCCTGTTCTTTCCGTCCTTCTCCTTCCTTCAAACTTGGTTTTCCTCTTTCCCCCTTTCCTCCCCCTTCCCTTCTCTTCCCTTCCTTTCTTCCTTTCCTCTCTTCTTTTTCCTCCTCTTCCCTCCCCCTCTCTCCCTTCTCTTCCCCTCTCTTCCTTCCCGCCTTTCCTTCTCATCTCCCTACCCCCCTCCTCCCTCCTTCCCTACCTTTCCCCCCTATCCCTTCCCCCCCCCCTTCCCCTCCCCTTTTTTCCCTCATCCCCCCCTTTCCCCTCCGCCCCCTAAAAAGTTTATAGTAGGGGTTGTATCCCGACCAGAGGGTTCCCCCTGGTTCACTGCCGGATAGGGGTTTCACTCAGGCGGGCAACAAGTTTTTTTTTTTTTTCCTTGGGGGTTGCTTTTATAGGTTTTTTCCTTTTTTTTCTTTTTTTCTTTTTCTTTTTTTTTCTTTTTTTTCTTTTTTTTTCTTCCTTTTAACCTAAATTTTTTCCTTGCCCCCTTCTCCCTCCGTTCTCCTCTCCCCCTTCTTTCCCTCCTTCCTTTTTCCCCCCTTCTCCCGGGGTTTTCTTGTCTTTTTTGGGTTTTTTGGGGTTTTTTTCCCTGTCCTCTTGCCCCTTTTTTTCCGGGTTTTTTCCCCCCTTTTTGTTCTCCCCTTTTCCCTTGTCTCTTTTAAAATTACCCTTTACTAATCTCTCCCTTTTAGTCAAAAATTTCCCCGGCCCTTCATTTTTGCCCGGGTTCCCCCTTTTGAACTATTTTCCCCATCGCTTAATTTTCCCCCTCAAATTTTTCTTTCTTTCCCCCCCTTTCTTTCCTAAAAGGGAAAACCCCAACTTTTCCCCCCCTAAAAAAAAGGGAAAAACAAAGGGCGAAATCAAATTCCCGGGGGGTTTTTTGGGGGGCCCCCCCCAAAGGGCCGCTGAAATGGCGATCCCTTTTTCAAGGGTTCCCCCATGAGTTTCCCCACATAAACCCCGCGGGGCCAAGCTCGCATCCTCGAGTCGGCGCACCAACTTTGCCTGTCTTGCTTTTTTCCCCCTGCTTGTCTTTACGTTTCTTTTTCCCCCCTTTTTTTTAAAATATTAATCTTTAGTTCTTATTTTTTTTGTTTTTTTTTCTTTTTAATTCTACCCTTTAAATTAAAACCCGTAAAATGATTTTAAAAAGAAAATCCATGGCCGGCCCGGGGGGGCTTTTACCCTTCCGGTAAAACAGGATCGCGTGACCCCCAATTCTTTCCGTCCTTACCATTGTTTCCCGTGTCAAGGAGGGCTATGGGGTAGACGGGGGTTGGGTGGGGTAGATTGGAGATTTGGGGGGGGGTAGATCTGGTTGCTCGATGGGGGGTAGACCGGGGGTTTGGGGGGGGTTAAAGGGGAAAGGGGAGATGGAGGGGGGGGGTTCATGGGACGCTAACAAAGGGGCGGAGGTCGAGGGAAAGGGGGGAGGTTTAAAAAACAGACGGATACTGTGAATGGCTCAAAACTGTTTAAGTGACGGGGAAAAGTATAAAAAACCCCCGGGAGCATTAAAAAACAGATTGAGGTAGGCCAGAAAAAAGAGCGAAATAGCGACGAATGAATAAAGGGGCGGTGAAGGATGGGACTGAAAAAGAGGGCGAAATAAGCAATACAGAGAGAACATGACAGTAAATTATGTTGAACTGGGATACTTGACCTATTCTTTAAAAAACGATGAAGAAGGGGAAAAAGAAACGAAGCGGTGATAACGAGGAAGGAAAGGCGATAAAGAAAAAAAGGGAAAAGGAAGAACAAAGGGCTGAAAAAAAAGAGGGGAAAAAAAGAGAGAGAGGAAGAAGGGAAAAAAAGGAAAAAAAGGGGGGAAAAGACGGAAAAGGGGGGAGGGAAGGCCGGAGGAAGGGAAAAATGAACAAGGGGTAGGGGAAGGAAGAGAGGAAAAAAGTCAGGATAAAGCCCCAAAAAAGAAAGGACAAAGGGAAAAAGAGAGAAAGAAGGGGGGGGAAAAGGGGAAGAGGGGAGAGGGAGGGGAGGGGAAAAGAGAAGGGGAGGGGGTTAGGGGGGGTTTTGGGGAAAGGGAAGGGGGCCCCAAGGGGCGGGGTTGTGTCGTGCCCTGCGGTGGTTTCACATGAATAATTTTATGTTTTTTCCCCTACGTCTGCCTGAAATTATTTTCCCGATTTTTAAAGCCTCGTTAAAATTTGGGTTTCATCCGGGCAGCCCGTTCAGTTTTTTTTATTCGCTTGCATCGGGGCGTTTTTCTTTGTTTTTTTTATCTTTTTAAATCTGTTTTATTCCTTTATACTTCTTGGGAAAACTTTCTTTTTTCTATTTATATTTCTCTTTCCTTTTTTCTCCACCCCTCTTAGCACGTTTTTTTTTTTTTTTTTTTTTTTTTTTTTTTTTTTGGGGGGGGGGGAAAAAATGGCCGAACGAAAAAAAAAAAAAAACGACAAGAAAGAAAGAAAAAAAACACTAGGGGGGGTTTTCGAGTCTGGCTGAATTACAAACTAAAACCCGAAAATTTTTTTTTTTCCCCAAAAGACTCCAACAGAGTTGCGCCTCCTCCCCTTTTTCCCCTCCCCCCCCCTTCCCCCCTTCCCTCCCCTTCCCCCCTCCCCCCCCCCCCCCCCTTTCCCCTCTCATGCAGTCCGTTTTGTTTTTTTTCTTTTAACTTTTTTTTCCTTCGTTATTTCGGATTTCAAAATCTCACATCGTTTTTTTTTTTCTCATTTCGTCTCCTTTAAAAATTTTTCTGTTTTATTTTTTTCGTCCCCCCTTCTGCTTCTTTTTTTCCTTTTCCCCCCCTTTTCCTCTGCCCTTTTTTTATCCTCCTTCCCCTTTTTTTTTCCCCTTTTTCCTCCAAAATTTTTTTTAACTTTTTTTTTTTTTTCCCCCCCCCTAAATTTTTTTTTATCCTTTTTTTTTTTTCCCCTTTTTTAAATTTTTCCCCCTTTTTTTCTCTCTTTCCTTTCCTTTTTCCTCCCCCCTTTTTTTTTTTTTTTTTTTTTTTTCCTCTCCATCTTCCCCCTTTTTTTTCCCCCCCCCTTTACCCCCTTTTTCCCCCCCCCCTCCCCCCCCCCCCTTTCCCCCCCCCCCCCCATCTTCTCCCCTCCCCTTTCCCCCTTTTTCCCCTCCCCCCCACTTTCCCCCCCCTTTCCCCCCTTTCCCCCCTTTTTTCCCCCCCCCCCCCCCCTCTCCCCTTCCCCCCCCCCCTTTCCCCCCCTTTTTTTTTCCCCCCCTTTTCCCCCCCCCCCCCCCCCCTTC
>NW_023661184.1:0-61461 GCF_015228065.2 Penaeus monodon
ACTCGTGGCTGGGGTCTGGGAAGCTGATCAGAAATCGCTCTGAAAAAACCCCCGGAGTTGTCGAGAGGTGGAGAGGGCTTCTGGTGTGCAAAACACGTCTCTCCTGTTTGAGCCTCCTCGTTCGAGTTCAAATTTTCCTTTTCAAGCTAATTCCGTCCGGGTAAAAATTTTCCCAAAATTTCCTTATTTTCTCGCCCTGAAAACACAAAAGCCCCAGGAGGCCCTCCGGGCTGAAGAATGATTTATCGCGGATAAAACAAAGCTTTCCTGACGGCCAACCTGGGTTAAAATTCCTCGTTTCCTTTTTTCCTGCTTCGTAACAAGGGCCCAACTTGAAGGTTTTTCTAGCACTATTCTCCTCAATGTCTAACATTTTTATTACGGTTTTAAACCCTCACGCTAGGGGTGATAAAAAAACACCTTTTTAGGGAAACTCAATGTTTGTCATAATCAAACCTACGATTTCCCCTTTTCATTGCCCTTGCATTTTTTAAATAAATCCCGAACCCACTTTAAAGAAACACTTGCACTATTACAAACTTTTAAAAAATTTTCACTCACTTTTAAAACCCACTGCACTGAAAAAATCACTTTAGGCACTTTTCCAGGTTCTGATCAATTTCAAAACCTTACGCCCAAACTTGCACCCTAATCTCCTGAACCACAAAAGCAAAAAGCATCACTTCAAGGCACGGAAACCATTCAAAGGCAGGGGGTTGAAAAAAAACCTTCCGCCGTTGTAGTTTTACTTTTTTTCAACTTTTTACGCCCACGCAAGTGGTTTGTAAACACAGCAAACAGGGCAACTAAAGAGGAAGAAAAGGTGGCAAGACGGCGGGGTCTCCAAGGGAAACACCTGTCACCTTTTTTTTGTACCGATTTTCATTTTTGTTCCCCCTGTTTTGGGTATAAACAAGTGCTTATAAAAAGAAAGATTTAGGCTCAAATGAAAGCTTTTTTTCCAGTAAACCCAACACCTTTTCTTGGTAAAACCCTTTGTTCAAATGTTTTTATTTTATTTGTGGTTAGCTTTAGAGCACACATAAAATTTGGCAAATGGCCCCGTCCTGTTTTCTCTGTCTGTTCTCGTTTTTGTTTCCCCTTTTGTTCCGGCTCTCTTCGCTCTCGCTCTTTTCCCGCTCTCTCTCGCTCTCGCTCTCTTCCGCTCTTTTCCTTCGCTCCCCCGCTCTCTTCCCACCTTCCTCTCTTCGCTCTCGCTCTCTTCCGCTCTCTCTCGCTCTCGCTCTCTTCCGCTCTCTCTCGCTCTCGCTCTCTTCCGCTCTCTCTCGCTCTCGCTCTCTTCCGCTCTCTCTCGCTCTCACTCTCTTCCTCTCTCTCTCTCTCTCGTTCACTCTCTCTCTCGTTCACTCACTCACTCTCTCTCGCTCACTCGCTCTCGCTCTTTCGCACACGCAAGGCCAGTCACCAGAAAAGACACTAAAGGTAAATTGTCCATGTTATGACCCTTGATCAGTGTTTGGGTTTTCTGTTGGATTCTCTCAGTTATTAGATTCCCTCTTGGCCATTTATTTTGAACTAAATCGGACCACAGTGCTACCGCATGTGAAAGATAGAAAACTCGGAAAAACATATTAACCTTGGCGGATAAGCCCTTAGAGTTAGAACAACTTAAGAGGCTGTGATAAAACATTTAACTGAGCTAACCGCGACAGCTGTTCTTGGTGGCAGCGGTGCTCAGATGGTGATTAATGATAATATCCATGTGCCAGTGATTTTTTTAAGTGTTACCATCCGACGGACTCGCGCCGGCCAAAAGGGAGTCAAACATTGAGACTTTTATTTAACATTTCCGATCTTTTCTGGTGCTTGTGCTTCTCATTTACCAAGGTGTGTTTTTATGTATTTCTGTGTATTTATTTTGTTTTAATATTTTCTCATTTTATGTTCTTGTATTTTATCGATTTTTGGTGATGGTTGTGATAAGTATTTAACTTTCAAGGTGCAGGTGTTGCAACAGCTTTGTGCAAAGTGTTTACTGTGTAGTGATATTTAGTGTCAGTGCTTCATCCAGTGCAACCCAGTGTGAACAGACACTGAACATAAGACGGTTTTGTGTAGTAAGTGACACATTGTTTAAAATGGTTCCCCCAGGAAATTTTTGGCCCTGATGCAGCTCATCCGCACCGGCCGCGGAAGGTGATGAGCGGCAGGAAGTCTAACGTGGGGAAGGTTACTTGACACTGAGCTTAGTGTTTATGATGAACTGGCGGGCCCAAATTTCGACCCTTTAAGGGCACAGACTAGTGAGTGGGAAGAGAGGTATGCTTTAAGTGAAGCAAAGGCAAAAGAGGACAGGAGGAAAAGTGACGAAATTATTAAAGTATTAGAAACTAAGTTGGAAGAAGAACGTAAGAAAAACGAAGAAACTCTAAAGCTCCTGATGGAAAAGAACCGTATCCTCGAAATACAGTGCAAACACGATCACCGGCTTCGGGACGAAGCACTTCGCCAGATGAAGAGCAGGGGTGCCCAGAGGGAAGCAGCCGTTAAAAGGGGACCGCGCAGCACTTCTTGAAGCCAGGACTGCTCTCGCCATCCAAGCAGAACAGACAGAGCTGTTGTGGCAGAGGAAAACCGTTCCCCTGAAGAGGCTCTTCGGTCTTACCCCAAGTTTAACCCCTGTATCAACCCCACGGCAGACACCTGTTCCAAGTGAGCGAACAAAGTTCACAAACCTGCAGTCTGGGCCTTCTTCACCTCATCGTTACCCGACCCTGCGGGGCAGCGACAGGGTTGCTGTCTACAGGGAGAAGGAGCCAATTCCAAAGTTTTCAGGCGACACTCCAGCATTCCAACCACTTCGACGTAATCAAGAAATAGAGAGGGGATTCGCCAAATTGAGAACTTATCCAATCCACCAAATGATAACACTTTTATAAGAAATGCCAGGGCCTCTTGTAGAGGACCTGCAGATCTGATAATCACAGCCCCATCTTTGACAGCATCACAATATGGGGGGATTTAAGTCAAAGCTACGACAGAAGTTTCGGGGAACCCTGCTCTGCCAGTGACTATTTCGGCTACTCCATGAACGACGACTGGTTAGTGGCCCAAGCTCCTCTGGTTTTCTATATTGCACTAGAGGGTGCCGTTTATCAGGGCGTTCGAGATACCCTGAAGCAATTGGAGAGCCAGACGAACTAATCAGGCGGTTATTTTTGCAAGGTTTTCCCAGGCTGGCTGAGGGAGATGTGTGCCATGTCGAGGATGCCCCACTAAAGCAATTAGTGGATTAACCCAGCGGGTGTGGAACGCAAGGATGGGCGTCCGTGCAGAGGAAGAAGGACCGGCTCGTCTTTTCCCCTCATCTGCAAGATCTGGAAGAAAGGGTAGCTGGAATAGAAGAGGGGGGGCCAGATGGTTATTCCAGACCTCTTGGGTTGTCACCACGCCAAACATCTCGACGCATAGATCAGTTCCGAGGCCAGCTTCACGAACGTGTTGGGCGTGCCGTCGGGAAGGGCACTTCAGGAGAGAATGTCCCTTTCTCAACATCCCGAGCAGAACGGGCCTGCTGCATCGGAGAAGAACAGTAAACCTAGGAGGCAGGTTCCAGAGTGCAGTTCCACGAGCAGCCCCAGGTGACTCGACACAAATGGCCTAGCGGACGACCTACCGTGATGCTAAATATAGAGGGGAAACTGTTGCAGGCATTTTTTGACACTGGGAGCCAGGTAAATTTAATTAAGAAAGAAGCAGTTGCAACCTTTCACCACGCAAATCTTTTATCGCACATCGAGGGCTAAGAGGAGTTGCAGGAAAGAACTTCCTGTGATTGAAGAGTTGGATGTTGAGGTTCGTTTAATATCTGGTAAGAGGCTAATCCACAGGGTTATTGTTGTTGATGCTGTATCATTTCCAGGTTTATCTTTAGTTGGGGTGGATTTGCTCGCAGAGTACATATAAGAATCATACATGATGCTGATACCAGGGTGCTAATCTTCATCTTGATAATGAATTTACCCTTTGCAGTATGAGAAAGTGAATCTCTGGGAATTGTATCATTTTTTCAATCAACAGCACGACCTCCTGATTTACTTTGGCTCATGTTGCAAGACCGGTTTGTCCCGCCCACACTGGTATGTATGTAACTTGCAGCATATCACCTTGTTTCAGTGGGAAGTCCGTTTTTATAAGTAGTTGCACTACTGCGCTTTATATACCTCGAAATTTAGGATACCCCAAAGGGACAGATGTTCCGTGTTTTGGTTGAATTAACAGCTAAACCGGTAACACTTCGAACGGGTCTCACTTTGTTAGCAGAGGAAGTAGATGTCTTAATGCTGTTTAAACTAAAGATGACCTATTTCAGAAAGAGCAGCAGCGTTGATTTGGACAGTCATAAGGAGGTACCGATTTTTATTGGGAAAAAGGATGAGTTTGACAAGGAGCATGGTCTTCAGTTGGCAGATGATTCTCAGGTAGATGATCTGTTCTGTGTGTTTCCTGGTAGTGATATGTGGGGAGAATTGATGCTGCTTTTGAAGCAGTGCCATCGCTGAATCGGCACTAATTGAAGCAGATAGTGAGGAAATAGTTTCTGGGCCATCTCTTGGTCATCTTAACTCAAAGAACGGGAACAATTAAAAGAAGTATTTGCAAAGTTCCTTCTCTCTTTTCAGGGGATAAAACTCAGTAGGTTTGGTACCTGGCGTGACACATAAGATCGTGACAGGTGATGCAAGCCCACTATGCATCAGGCAGAGTGGCGTATGCCAGAGTCGGCGAAAGAGAAAAACCGAAAGGAGTGTGATGACATGCTGAAGGCTGGTATCATTGAGCCATCAACATCTCCTTGGCTTTTTGCCTGTTGTGTTTTGTTAAAAAAAAAGATGGTAGTTTACGCTTTTGTGTAGATTACAGGAATCTTAATTCTGTAACAGTAGCTGATACATATCCTCTCCGAGGATTGACGAACTTGTAGATGGCTCAGGGACACTCAGGTCTTTCACTTCTCGACAGCCTTCTGCATATTGGTCAGTGGCCGTAGAACCTTCTGATAAACCCAAAACTGCTTTTAGTGATGGTTACCGTCTGTTTCAATTTCGTAGGATGCCCTTTGGGCTTTCTACAGCACCCAAAAACGTCCAAAGCACCATGAATGTATACTTTCCCCAGTTTTAGGTAGGGACCTCTTGCTTATCTGGATGATGTTGTAGTTTATAGTCCTGACTTCAACTCTCACCTCATACAGCTTGAGGGAAAAGCTTAAATTCTAAATGTGGCTGGTTTTAAGCTCAACCTGGCAAAGTGCGAGTTTGCTGTGCAGGAATTTCGATTCCTTTGGGTTTAAGGTAACCCCTGAAGGTATTTTGCCAGACCCCCGAGAAGGTGCGTAGCATTGTAGATATGACACCTCCACGAAATGCAAAAGGTGTGCGCCGCTTTTCCCCGGTGCTACAGGGTTCTTTTGAAAACATATACCTAAGTATGCTGCTATAGCAGCACCATTAACACAATTAACTAGAAAGGATCAGTCATTTAGGTGGGGTACACTTGAACAAGAAGCCTTTCAGTCCCTTTAAAAAATAAGTTGGCTTCTGGGCCCCCATATTGCAGAAACCTCGCTTTAATGACCCCTTGAGGTGCACACAGATGCTTCACAATTGGCTATTGGCGCATGCTGAATGCAGAGGGATGCTCATGGCAACCCTTCTGCAGTTGCATACTTCACACGAAAACTCCGTGGGGCAGAAACACGTTACTCTGCAACAGATGCCGAAGCTCTGGCCGTTGTAGAAGAGTCCGGGCATTGATCCTTATATCTATGGTAGGCAGTTTACTGTGTACACTGATCACCGTCCATTTGTATATGTTTTTACCAAAAGACCAAAAGCGCTCGAATGTCACGTTGGGCTTATGAGCTATCTCATTATCCCAAATTTCCCAAAACACTTATAAGCAGGGAGTGCAACACAAAGTGCCAGACGTGTTATCTCGTTCCCTAGGGCAAATTGATCTTGCTGATGTTGATCCCACTGCTTGCGGGAAGAGCAACTCAAGGACTCGTTACTTCTGGAGATCATTGAATTTTGGGAGGAAAGGAGCTTGCCCAAAAGGAAGTTACCTTTGGCTCTTGATGAATTCTCTTAACAGAACGGGTTCTCTATCACATTCGTGATTGCCTGGGATGTAGTAATCAGTTGGTAGTCCTCGGTCATTTCGTGCAGCTGGATTGAAGCTTTGCACATGATAGTGCATTCGCCTCTCATCCTGGTGTATTTCAGACCTATCAGAAGTTAAGAGATTTATATTTATTTTCCGAACATGTTGCGTGATGTTAAGAGCTATGTCGCTTCGTGTGCAACATGCCAGCGAAGGAAAGGTACTCCACACAGAGCTCCTTTAGCTGCTGCCCCCCAGAGTGTCAGCTCCCTTCGAAAAGGTGTCAGCTGATCTTGTGACGTGGCCTGTCGACTGCTGGGTATAGGTAATTCTTGTTCTCATTGACCATCTGACACGATTCTTGCAGTTGATTCCAGTTCCGTCTAAGGAGGCCGAGGTTGTTGCAGAGGCTTACATTAAGACTTTTTTACAATTTTTGGGCCACCAAAGGCTCCTGCAGACAGATGGTGGGTTGTGAGTTTACAAAAAGGTTGTTTACCCAGGTCGTAGTATTGTCAAAACTAAGACTCACCTGACCATTGCCCGTCCCCACCGGGTAATGGGATGGTGGAGAGGTCAAATAAGGTTGTCAAAGAGGCATTAGCAACTCTAACTGAGCGACATCCATTAGAGTGGCATCAGTATGTCCCTCAGGTTCGATTAGCATTGAACAGTGCTTTTCCCTCGCTCGTAGGTGATCAGCCACTTTATCTTCTCATGGGTCATCACGGCATTTCCCTGTAGGTCCCCTCTAAAGACGTAACATTTGCAACAGATGTGCAAAGGAGTTTCATGATTCTTTGCAGGAAGCGCGTTACATTGCAATCGAAACGTCGCGTCGGGCTCGGGAAACATGGGCTAGAAATTACAATAAACGAGGTAGAAAAGCTCCTGAAATGGTTGTGGGTTCACTGATACTTTTCAGAAATTTTCGCAAGCTTACTGGTCCTCGTAGAACTTTAGGTTCCCGCTGGGATGGGCCAGCTCGCATAATGAAGCGTGTTGGGCCTGTAACTTACATCACTCAGGATGTAGAACCACCTTACAAAGAACGCAGATTACATGTTAATCAGATAAAACCTTTCAGGACACTTGATGAACTAGCGTTCGTGAGTCCACCCGACCCACAGTCTGACCCATCTGTTGACTGTCAGCAGCTAAATCATGAGAGGATGCTGATATAGATCCTCGGGAAGTACTGCTTCTATCCTCTGTACGCCCTTGCTGAAATGCAGTACATAAAGATCTCCTGTATATCTTTTGTATATATGTATATTGTTTTTTTTATTTTATTTTATGTTTGTAATTTCATATTTACTTTTATGTTTGTAATTTCATATTTACTTTTATGTTTGTAATTTCATATTTACTTTTATGTTCGTAATCTCCTTTTCATTTTACTGTTATTTTACATAACTTTTACCTTTTAAGTTGTGTACCTTTAATTTAATGTATTTTAATCTGTAAGTCCTTAGTTTTAAGTTGATATTAATTTTGTAAACAATTTTCTTTTAGTTATTGGTTCTGATCGGTTTTATGTTTAATTTTAATTTAGCATTTTACCGATTTTATGTTCCTTTTTATGTTTTGTTCCTTTTACTTTATTTATTATTTTACGAGTTCTGGTAGTTTTACTTCGAGGGCCGGCTCAGTATACACAGCCTTTATAATTACTGCCTTTTGATATCCACAGGTCCTGCCGCTGCGAGGGAGCCGATGACAGCGGCCCCAGCCATGTATTTTGGATGTTCTGTGACTGTCTTCCACAGATTGTCTGGTCACAGGTCTCCCCATTCCTGCCGTTTAGATGAAACAGGGACGGATTGTAGCGGTATGAGCGAGTGGACGAGGTGGACGGAACGGAACCTCGGTTGTTGCTGCTAGATGTCCCGGACATGGGAGTGTGAATGGTCGGCTCGTCACTGTGATTCCCGATGATGGCTTCGTATTTTCTGCGCCAGATCGCCACGGACATGGGCGGGCCCGGAGCGGAACCTAGGGATACCATCCAGGACTCGAGGCGAGTGGAGGCGACACCCCGACATTCACTCCCGGGCCATGGAGGGGTTGTCGTGATCAGATTTTCAACACCATATGCGCCCAAGAAAAACTGCAGCCCTAGTATGCCTAAAACCACGAAGCAAAACAGCAGCACTGCAAGAGGCACGGAAACCAGGTGCAGACGACACCACCTGCGCAGAACATGATTAGAAAATGAGAATCCACCTTGCAATTTCAAGAATAAAAGTGATGAGTAAGTAGTTTAGAGACTCAGAAATGCAGCACAGATAAATGCGCATAAGGGGATTTAGTGCGCGGGGTGGTAAATAATTACCGCGAAAGTGAGGATGCGCGCCTGGGGAAAGCCCGCCAGAGACACCTGGAACAGAGAGAGGGCAGGCTGGGGTTCGCCAAGGCAACACGCTGTCGCCTTTTGTGTTTTACCTTTTTTTCTGAATTTTTGTGACGACTCCCATCGACATGGGTTATAACAGCGACCTGTGGCTAAATATAAGAAGGAAAAGATAATTATATTGGTTCGTGCATATGTACGCTGTCACTCTCTTAGTAAAACACAGAACTCACTCATTTTTCTTTGTCCGATTTTACCTTTTGTTCCTTGTGTTTATTTTAATAAATTCAAGTGCTGTATAAGAACCCATTTAGAGCTAAACTTAATGTAAGATTGGGCAGTAATGGCCCAAACACTGTGTTTTCTCATGGTGAACAAGTGATTCTAAATCGATTTGATTATTGATTGTTACCCTTGTTCACGATACAGCACGCACCACACATACACACATGCTCTCGCTCTCGCTCTCTTCCGCTCTCTCTCGCTCTCGCTCTCTTCCGCTCTCTCTCGCTCTCGCTCTCTTCCGCTCTCTTTTCGTATTCGCTCTCTTCCGCTCTCTCCCTCGCTCCGCTCTCTCCCGCTCTCTCTCGCTCTCGTTCACTCTCTCTCTCGTTCACTCACTCACTCTCTCTCGCTCACTCGCTCTCGCTCTTTCGCACACGCAAGGCCAGTCACCAGAAAAGACACTAAAGGTAAATTGTCCATGTTATGACCCTTGATCAGTGTTTGGGTTTTCTGTTGGATTCTCTCAGTTATTAGATTCCTCTTGGCCATTTATTTGAACTAAATGGGACCACAGTGCTACCGCATGTGAAAGATAGAAAACTCGGAAAAACATATTAACCTTGGCGGATAAGCCCTTAGAGTTAGAACAACTTAAGAGGCTGTGATATACATTTAACTGAGCTAACCGCGACACAGGGAACTGGCTAATGAGAATTATAGACAAAACAGAGGCATACAGTGTCCCTAAAACTAACGAGAGCCACTAAACAAGCCTAGCTGGGCGAGCGGGTATTTAGACACATAAATCTAACTCTGCAAGAGAAGAGAATTATGCTGTAAGAAAAGGCCACGCTCTTGAAAACTACACATTTATGATATCACTGAAAAAAAAAGAAAGGACACAGAATACATAACAAAGTGGCTCTCCTAAGACTCCCGCAGGAGGTACAATGTTCGTGATAGGCATGATATAGCCTGACAGGAAGTAAACTGAATGTGCCGGACGTTCTCAGCCTACAAGGAACTTCGAAATTTTCTCCTGATCGATGCTCATTAAAGGTACATCCCACCGTTAGCCACCAAATTGTAAGGATGGTTGTTGGTCCGTAACGAGGAGCCCGACTTTAACCCCAGCCTCATGAAGCGAGCTGAAGCCTCTCGTGAAGCGAGAACGGCTTAGGGACGCAAATAAGGGTCCCGTTCACTCCCCTGAATAACTTGATACAGATCCTGGGCCTGTAAAATGGTAGCGGGCAGTGACCAGGATCCTACGCAGGCTTGACATGTACCCTGAGCGGAGAAATATGATACGAAGTCCTTGTGGCTCAGCTATCATTTAAAACATGACAAATAAAAGAACTTAAAAGATACTGAATGATAAACTGCTTAAGGCATAAAATGTAAAAGAAGAACACATACTAAAATTACGTTAATTTACTAAAATACAGGATAAGAAAAATAAAGTTACGGTAACTTACTTAAAAAAAAAATAAAATATTAACTATTAGACTTAAAAGGGGACTGAAGGTTTAAAAGAAACGAAGTGGGAAGAGCCGAATCCTGAAGGGCTTCGGCGTAAAATACATCTAAAGCACTTAAAACAATAAAAACATAATAAAACAAAACATAAAAGACAACGTCCAGCAAATGACCTAGGCAAGTAACGGGAAGTCTGCTCAGTACAACCTTTGTTCTGCTGACGTCTCAGGCTGAAGTAAATCCAGAGGGGGTGACACAAACACAGTTTCAGATAGATCTCCCCTTTTATTGTTCCACGGTTCCGTATTTATACACGGACGTCACGTGACATTGATGACGTCACTGCCTTCATTTTCACAAAATTCAATAATAAACATAATTAAAATATGAAAAATACATGGTATGTACAAAATTAAACGAGAATGATAAAAAAAGTTAAAGGCTAAGACAAATAATTAAAACCATTGAAAATAAAGCTTATTAAAAGTACTGACGTCATTGACATCGCTAAAAAGACGATGTCAGTAACGTAAAACATGAATAAAAACATTTATATGGTAAAATCATAAAAATCAAAATACAAATACATACAATAAAAAGACAAGTTTACAATATAAAAAGGACAAACCCCGTCATGCTCGTCTATAAATCGAATAAAAAGCTAAAATAAGAATACGAAAAATAAATCTTAATTTAAAAAAGAACAATAAAAATGACGATCAAAGTGATTAAAAACACTAAATAAAATAGTACGGAGGCAACCTTTAAGAACTAAAACAATAAAAGACATCAATCATTACTTAAGAGAACGAAATAAAACACAGAAAACGTGATACACTCGACTTAGAAAATGAGGTAAAATAAAGGGAAACTTAACTAAAAGTGAGCAGGGGTAAAACGCTATTGAAAATAAAAAGGAGATCTGGACACCCCATCTGGATTCTGCTGTGTCTCTCTGAGGCGAGGTTTGAAGAACCTCCACAATAGTAATAACAATAATAATAACAATAATAACGATTTTATAATAATTATTTATATCATTATCTTAATTAGTATCGTTATTACTGTAATTATATTGTTAATAATTATTTTTGCAATTATACTACCAGAAAAAAATAATAATAATGATAATAATAACAATAATAATACTAATAACAATATATAACCACTAGCATTATTATTATTAACTTATACTTAATATAATTATTGTTATTATACAGTTATATTAGATTTTTGGCAATAATACTAATAATTAAGATAATAGTAATAATAATAATAATATAATAATAATAATTAATAATAATATAATAATATAAAAATAATCATAATAATAATAATAATATTATTAATAATTATCAAATGCTATCAAAATTCTCTTTATTCTCACTTTTATCATCATTATTGTTAAGACTAATACAATTCTGGTAATTATTATCATTATTACCCTAATAATTGCCGAAATCACCAAAGACATCGAAAAAACGTCATTTTGGAGTATACTCTCAAAAGGCTATATTTCGCTAGATTTTCCCGCTTTTTCGACTTTTGGAGAATGTTTTCTTCTACCTTTTTCTATTATATATGGACCACAATTCCTTTTTATTACATCATCATGTTCATGATTATATCATTATACCGTTCTCATCTCATTATCATTTTATCATCATTATCATCATCATCATCCATCCTTATGGCAATTATTATCATATTATGCAATTGTATCATTATTATTCCAATTATTATAGTTATAGTATATATTTTCTTTTTTGTTGTGCAATATACTAATAACCACAACGATAATGATGTAGGAATAAACAATAATAATACCGATTGTGAAATAATTATTTAATCATTATCTAAATTAGTATCGTTATTACTGTAATTATCTGTTATAATAATATTTTGCAAATTATACTACCAGTACAAAATAATATAATGATAATAATAAACAATAACTAATACTAATCAAAATATTATACACAGCATATATTATTATACTTATACTTATTATTAGTATTTAATATTACAGTATAATAAATTTGTGGCAATATACCTAATAATAAAGTAATTAGTAATATAATAACAAACAATATAATCATCATAACATAATCATCTCACATAATATAATAATAATAATAATATTAATATTTATCAAATGCTATCAAAATTCTCTTTTAAGTCTCACTTTTTATCATCATTATTGGTAAGATAATAAAAATTCGTTAATTAGTCACCAAAGAAATCGAAAAAAGTCATTTTGGAGTATACTCCAAAGGCTATATTTCGCTATATTTTGCCGCTTTCGACTTTGGGAATGTCTCTCTATTACCTTTTTTAATCTATATATGGACACATTAGAGTTTATTATCTTCATTCATTATCATTGTTATCATCATTATTATCGTATCATCATCATATCATCATTATCATCATATTATCTCATTATGTAATTATATCCATCATATTGCCAATGTAATCATTATTATTGCAATTATTGGCAGTATAGTATATATTTTGCCAAAATACTAAAACCACAACATAACGATAGTAATAACAATATATAACAATAACAACGATTTGGTAATAATTATTTATAGATGATCTTAATTGTATAGTGATGAATGTAATTATTACGGTATAATAATGATTTTTTGCAATTTACTACCAGTAAAATACGGATAATTGATAATAAATTTTAAAAAAACACAAACCCCAATAATAGTATAATGAACAAATATAATCACTAGCATTATTATTTATTATACTTATACTTATTATTATTATTGGATTCTACAGTCATATAATAATTTTTTGGAATAATACACTATTAAGATTATAGGTAATAATAATAATAATAATAAAATAAAAAATAATAATATAATAATAATAATAATAATATTCAAACGTTATCAAAATTCTCTTTATTCTCACTTTTATCAGCCTTATTGTTATGATTAATACAATTATGGTAATTATAGCATATTACCCTAATAATTGCCGAAGCACTCAAAAAAATCGAGAAAACTCAGTTTGGGTATTCTCAAAGCTATATTCGCTAATTTTGCCACTTTTCGACTTTTGGGAATGTTTTTCTTTATACCTTTTTTATAATATAATGGAAACAATTCCTTTTATTATCATTCATCCTTATCAGATTATCTCAGTATTATCGTTTATCATCATCATTATCATCTAATTATCATCATTATTGCAATTATTATCATTCAGTATTGCAATTGTTATCATTATTATTGTATATTGGATTTATAGTATATATTTGCAAAAATATATTACCACAACCAATAATGAGTATAAATAACAATAATAATAAAAATAATAAACGGATTTTATAATAATTAGTATAACATTATATATTAGTATCGTTATTACTGTAATTATTACTGTTATAATAATTATTTTTGCAATTATATACCAATATAAATCAATAATAATGCTATGATATCAATAATTAATACAATAAACAATATATAACATAGCATTTATTTATATTATATACTTTATACTTATTATATTATCATTATTCTACAGTTATAAATATGATTTTTGACAATATAATACTAATAATTGAGATAATAGTAAATAATCATTAATAATAATTAATAATAATAATAATAAAATAATAATAATCTAATAATAATAATAAAATAATAATAAAATAACAATTAATAATATTTATAATATTCAATTTATCAAATACCTTTATTTCACTTTCTTCATCATTATTGTTATGATACTCCAATTTGGTAATATTATCATTATTAACCCTAATATTGCCGAAATCACCAAAGACATCGAAAAAAACGTCATTTGGAGTTTACTCCAAAAGGCTATATTTCGACTAGATTTTGCCTTTTTTTCGACCTTTGGGAAGTTTCTTATACTTTTTCACATTATACATGGACAAATTCCTGTATTATCATAATCATTATCATGATTACATCATTATTATCGTTTTTATAATAATCATATCATCATTATCCTCATTATCATCATATTATCATCCTTATTGCAATATTATCATCATTATTGCAATTGTATCATTATTATTGCAATTATGGAGTTGTAGTACACATTTTGCAAATAATACGCAAATTAACCACAACAATAAACGATAGTAATAACAATAATAATACACCAATTAATAAACGATTTTGTAATAATTATGTTATATCATTATCTTAATTAGTATCGTACTACGTAATTATTACTGTTAAATAATTATTTTACAAGTATATACCAGTACAAATAATAATAATGATAATAATAACAAAAAGTACTAATAACCATTATTATAATCACTAGCAGTCTTATTAGTATAACTATACTTATTAGTATAATTATTTTACAGTTATAATATATTTTTGGCAATAATACTAATAATTAAGATAATAGTAATAAAATAATATAATAATAATAGATCATATAATAATAAATAATAATAATACTAACAATATTCAAACGTATCAAAATTGTCTTTATCTCACTTTTATCATCATATTGTTATGATTAATACAATTTGGTAATATTATCATTATTACCCAATAATGCCAACCAATCACCAAAGAAATCGACGACACACGTTCCCACGAGAGGTACAGTATTCTTCAAAAAGGCTATATTGACTCGCACGATTTTGCCGACATTTTTCGAATTTGTTGAATTGTTTTTCTTATACCTTTTTTATAATATATTTGGAAAAAAATTCCGTATTTATCATCACATATATGATTATCATAATTATTATCGTTATCATCATCATTAGCATCATAATCCTCATCTTATCATAATTATTGCAATATTATCATCATTATTGCAAGTGTTATCATATTATGTAATTATTGGAGTCTAAGTTATATATTTTTTGCAATATATACTAAAAACCACACAAAATGATAGTATAATAACAATAGTTAGTAAACAATAATTACCGATTTTATAATAATTATGTATATCTTATCTAATTAGTATCGTATACTGTAAGTATACTGTTATTATATCCTTTTTGCAACTTATAATACCATTACAAATAATAATAAAGATAAAAAAAACAACTAATAATACAAGAACAATATTATAACCACAGCATTATTAGTATTATACTTACACTTATTATATTATTGTTTATTATTACAGGTATAATAGTTTTTTTGGTAATTAATACTAATAATTAAGATATGTATCGAAATAGATAATAACAATAAGAATAATAATACTAATAATAACAATAATAATATATTATTATTGATTATTAATATTACAAATGTTATCAAAATTTCTGTATTTCTCACTTTTTTCATATTATCATGATTAATATAATTTTCTGTAAGTATTATGCAGTATTACCCTAATAAATGCCGAAACACGAAAGAAATCAGAAAAACGTCATTTGGAGTATCTCTCAAAAGGCTACATTTCGCTAGATTTGCCGTTTCGACTTTTGGATGTTTTCGTTTATACCTTTTTTATATTATATATGGACACAATTCCTGTATTATCATCATCATTATATGATTATCATCTATTCTCGTTTCACATTATTATCGTTATCATGCATAATATATTATATATCATCTATCCTCATCTTATCAATCATTATGCAAGTATTATCATCTATGCACTTGTATCCTATTATTGCAATTCTGGGAGTTATAGTATATATTTTGCAACAATACAAATAACAAACAAATAATGATAGTAATAACAATAATAATAACAATCATACGATTTTATAATAATTATTTATATCATTATCTTAATGGTATCTTATTACTGTAATTGAGTACTGTTATAATATTGTTTTTCTGCAATTATCTAACCAGTAAAATAATAATAATGATAATGATAACAATAATAATAATAACAATATTTATACCCATACCATTATTATTATTATTACTTATAATATTATTATTATTGTTATTATGACAGTGATAATAAATTGTTTGGATATTAATACTAATAATGAGATAATAGTAAAAATACTAATATAATAATAATAATAATAATAATAATAAATAATAATAATAATAATAATAAAATAATAATAGTAATAAAATAATAATAGTCATAATTATTCAAACGTTATCAAAATTCTCTTTATTCTCACTTTTATCACATTATTGTTCGAAATAATACAATTTAGGTAATTTTATCATTATTACCGCTAATAATTGCCGAAATCAACCAAAGAAAAAAAAAAAACGTCTATTTTGAGTATACGTCAATAAGGCTATATTTCCCGACTTGCTTTGCCGCTTTTCGACTTTTGGGAATGTTTTTCATACCTTTTTTATATTATAAATGTACACAATTCTGTATTATCATCATGATTATAAGATATCATCATTATTTCGTTATTATCATAATCTATCATCATTATCATTATTAATCTCATCATTATCATCATATTGCACTTATTATAACATTATTGCAATGGTCTAGCATTTATTATTGCATTATGGGAGTTATAATATATATTTTTGAAATAATACTACCCAAACAATAAGACAGTTAATAACAATAAACTAACAAGAATAACGATCTTATAAATAATTATTAGTATCATTAGCTTAATTAGTATCGTTATTATTGTCATTATTATTGTATAAAATTATTTTTGCCAAATTATACTACCAGAACAAATATATAATGATAATAATAAAACACAAAATACTAAAACAATATTATAATCCTAGCATTATGATTATTATACATACATCTATTCTTATGTTATTATACAAGTTATAATAGATTTGTCGATAATATATAATTTAAATAATAGTAATAATAATAATAACAATTAATAATAATATAATAATTAATAATAATAATAATAATCATAAGTATGAATAATATCAAAGTATCATAATTCTCTTTTGTCTCACTTTTATCTATCAATTATTGTTATGTTTAATACAATTCTGGTAATATTATCATTATTACCTAATAATTTCCGAAACACGAAAGAAATCGAAACTCGTCATTTTGGAGTAACTCTCTCAAAAGCTATATTTCGCTAGATTTTGCGCTTTCGACTTTTGGGAATGTTTTTTCCTTAACTTTTTTATATGTATATATGAAACAATCCGTTAATTATCATCATCTTATTCTTGATATCATGGATTTATTATCGTTAATCATCATCATTATCAGATTATCTCATGATTATCATCATTATTGCATTATATCATCATTATTGCAATTGTTAATCATTATTATTGCAATTAATTGGAGTTATAGTCTATATTTTTGCAATAATACAATAACCACAATCATGATAGTAATACAATAATAATAAACGATTTTATAATAATATTATTAATTATTTAATTAGATCGTTATTACTGTAATTATTACTGTATAATAATTATTTTGCAATTATACTACCAATACAATAATAATAATTGATAAAATAAAAATAAATACTAATAACAATATAAAAACCACTAGCATTATTTATATTCGAGTATAACTTATTATTTATTATTGTTATATACAGTAGGATCGATTTTTTGGCCAATATTACGAATAAATTAAGATAATAGTAATAATAATATTAAGAATATAATAATAATAATAATAATAATAAATAATAATAATATAATAATATAATAATATTCAATACTGTTATCAAATTCTCTTAATCTCACTTTTATCCATTATTATTGTTTGATAATACAATCTGGGAATTATTATCAATATTACCATAATAATTGCCGAAATCACCAAAGAAAATCGAAAAAACGTCATTTTGGAGTATACTCTCAAAAGCTATATTTCGCTAGGATTTGCCGCGCTTTTTTCGGCTTGTGGGCATGTTTTTCTTATACGATTTTTATAATATATTCTGGACACAATTCCTGTTATTCATCAGTATCATGATATCATCATTATTATCGTTATCATCATCCATTATATCATATCATCACGTTATCATAATTTATTGCAATTATTATCATCATTCTGCAAATTGAATATCATATTATGGTATTATTGAGTTATAGTATAGCTTTTTGCAATAATACTCAATAAACCACAAACAAAATGATAGTAATAAACAATAATATAACAATAATAAACGCTTATTTAAACTTATTATTATATCATTATATTAATTAGTATCGTTATACTGTAATTGATCTGTTAGTATAATCATTTTTGCAAGTATACTACATTACAAATAATATAATGATAATAATAATAATAATAATAATAATAATAATAATAATAATAATAATAATAATAATAATATTATTATTATTAATAATAATTAAATTAATAATATTCAAATGTTATCAAATTCCTTTATCTCAATTTATTCATCTTTTGTTCTGATTAATACAATTTGGTAATATTATCATATTACCCTAATTAATGCCGAAATCACCAAAAAGAAATCGAAAAACGTCATCTTAGGAGCTCATCACTTCAAAAGACTATATTTCACTAGATTTTGCCGAGCTTTTCGACTTTTTTGGAACCGATTTTAATTATCTATGGACAACAATTCCGTTTTATCATCACCATTATCAGTAGTATCATCATTTACGTATCATCATTCATTATCATCATTATCATCATTATCACATTATTGCAATTATTATCATCATTATTGCAATTGTTATCATTATATGCAATAGTTGAAGTCTTATAGTATATTTTTGCAATAATACTTAATAACCAAACATGATGATAGTAATAACAATATAAATAACAGCGATTTTATAATAATTATTCTATCATTATCTTATTAGTATCGTTATTCACTGTAATTTTTATGTTATAATAATTATTGTTGGCAATTATATACCAGTAAAAAATAATAATAATGTAATAACTAACAATAATAATACTAATAAACAATATTATGAACAAACTCAGCATTAGTATTATTATACTTTATACTTATTATTAATATGTATTATTATAGTATAAAAGATTTTTTAGTAATAATACTAATAATCAAGATAATAGTAATAATAATAATAATAATTATAATAAATTAATAATAAAATAATAATAATAATAATAAAATAATAATAATAATAATATTAATCATATTAAAATTTATCAAAATTCTCCTTATTCTCACTTTTATTATCAATAGGGTCTGATTAATATAATTGGACAATTATTCATCATATGCCCTAATAATTGCCGAAATAACCAAAGAAATCGAAAAAACGTCATTTAGGAGTATACTTCATAAGGGGGAATTCCATAGCTTTCCCGTTTTTCGACTTTGGGAATGTTTTCTTATACTTTTTATATATTAGAACCACAATTCCTGGTATTATCATCTATATTTATCATGATTATTTTATAATATTATCGTTTTCATCATATATCGTATCATCATCAGTCTCATCATTATCATCAAGAATGATAATTTTCCCCATTTTATGCAATTAGTATCATCCAGTATTGCAATGTATCATATTATGTCAATTATTGTAGTATGTATATATTTTTCCAATATACTAATAACACAACAATAATGATAGTAATAACAATAATAATAACAATAATAACGATTTTATAATAATTATATATAATTATCTTAATTATTATCGGTATACTGTAATTATTACTGTAGAATAATTATTTTTGCAATTATTACTACCTCTAAAACAATAGATGATACTAATGACAATAATAAACTAATAACAAATATTATAAACCACTAGCATTATTATTATTATACGTATACTGATTATTATTATTGTTATATACAGTTATAATAAATGTTTGGAATAATACTAATAAGCAATTTAATAGTAATAATAATAATAATAATATACTAATAATAATAATAGTAATAATAAATAATAATAATAATAAAAATAATATTAATATTATTCAAACGTTATTCAAAAATTCTCTGTATTCTAACTTTATCATCTCATGTGTTATGTAATACAAATTTTGGTAATATATCATTTTTACCCCTAATAATGACGAAATCACCAAGAAATAAAAAAAACGTCATTTGAGTATACTGTCCACAAGGCTATATTTCGCAAGATTTTGCGCTATTTTCGACTTTTGGGAACTTTTTCTATACCTTTTTTATAATAATAGTGCCAAAATTCCTGTTATATCATCTCATATCATGATTATCATATTATATCGTTATCATCATCAATATCATCATTATCCATCATTATCATCATGATTGCAATTATTATCATCATTATTGCAGTGTATCAATTATATTGCAATTATTGGAGTATAGTATATATTTTTGCAAATATACTATAACCACAACAATAACGATCTAGTAATAACAATAATAATAACAATAATTAACGATTTGTACGATTTGTAATAATTATTTATATCATTGGATCTTAATTAGTATCGGTATTACTGTAATGATTATGGTATATAATTATTTTTGCAATTAGACACAGTAAAATAATGCTAATGATAATAAGAACAATAATAGTACTAATAAACAATATATAAATCATAGCATTACTTATTATTATACTTATACTTATTATTATTAATGTTATTCTTACAGTTATAATAAATTTTTGGCAATATACTAATAATTAAGATAATAGTAAATTAATAATAATAATAATAAAAATAATAAAAATAATAAAATTAATAATAATAATAATAATAATAATAATAATAATAAATAATAATTCAAACGAGAGTTATCAAAAATTCTCTTTATCTCACTTTATCCTAATTATTGTTCGATTAATACAAATTCTGTAATATTACATATTACCCTAATAATGGCCTAAATCACCAATAAAATCGAGGAAACGGTCATTTGAGTATTCTTCTCAAAAGGCTATATTTCGCTAGAATTTTGCCACTTTTTCGACTTTGGAAGTTTTTCTTATACCTTTTTTATAATATTATGACAACTATTCCTGTATATCTATCATCACTATCATGATTCACATTATTCTCGTTATCATCTAATTATCTCATCAATTATCATCATATTGCAATTATTAAATTTTACATCATTATTGCAATTGTTCATCATGATTATGGGAATATTGGAGTTATAGTATATATTTTGCAAAAATACTAATAACCACAACAATAATGCATAGAAATCAACAATAATAATAAAATAATACGATTTTTATAATAATATTTATAACATTTCTAATTAGTATCGTTATTACTGTTAATCTTATGTTATAATAATATTTTTGCAATTATACTACCAATATAAATAATAATAATGATAATAATATCAATAATAATATATAACAATATATAACATGCATCATATGATTATACGTATACATTATTATTATCATTATATTTACAGTTATATAGATTTTTTGGCAATAATATAATAATGAGATAATAGTAATAATAATATAATAATAATACATAATGATAATAATAATAATATAAAAAATAATCTAAAATAATAATAATAATATTTAATAATTATCAAATGCTATCAAAAATTCTCTTGATTCTCACTTTTATCATCATTATTGTTAAGAGAATAAATTCTGGTAATTATTATCATTATTACCCTAATTAATTGCCGAAATCACCCCAAAGACATCGAACAAACGTCATTTTGGGAGGTATACTCTCAAAAGCATATTCGCTAGATTTTCCAGCTTTTCCGACTTTTGGGAATGTTTTTCTATACCTTTTTATATTATGTATGGAAACAATTCTTGTTATTATCATCATCAGTTTCATGAATCATCCTTATTACCGTATCATTATATTATCATTATTATCATCCATTTATCATAATAATCATCATCATTATTGCCAATTATTATCATCCATTATTGCAATTGTATCATTATTTATTCCAATTATTATAGTTTATAGTTATATATTTTCCAATAATAAAAACCACAACGATAATGATAGGAATAACAATAATAATAACAATAATAACGATTTTGTAATAATTATTGATATCATTATCTAAATTAGTATCGGTTATACCTGTAATATTACGGTTATAATAATTATTTTTGCAATTATCACTACAGTACAAATAATAATAATGATAATAATAAAATAATAATACTAATAACACTATTATAACCACTAGCATATTATATATCACTTACTATTAATTTATTATTGTTATTATTACAGTTATAATAGAATTTGGGCAATAATACTAATAATAACGATAAATAGTAATAATAATAACAACAACAATAATAATACTCATCATCATCTCATCATCATCCTAATAATAATAATAATAATAGTAATATTTCAATGCTATCAAAATTACTCTTCTATTCTCAATTTTTATCATCCATTATGTTAAGACTTAATACAATTTGGTAATTATTATCATTATTACCCTAATAATGGCCAAATCACCAAAGAAATCGAAAAAACGTATTTGGAGTATTAACTCTCAAAAGGCATATATCGCTAAGATTTTGCCGCTTTTCGACCTTGGAATGTTTCTCTTATACTTTTTATATTATATATGACAAAATTACTGTTATTATATATCATTATCATGATTATCATCATTATTATCGTTATCCATCCTCAGTATCATCATATCATCATCATTATAATCATTATTGCAATAATTATCATCATTATTGCAATTGTTATCATTTTATTTGCAATTATTGGATTATAGTATAATTTTGCAAATATAATAACCACAACACTAACGATATTAATAACACTTATAATAACAATAATAACGATTTTGTAATAATATTTAATCATGATCTTAATTAGTATCTTATTACTGTAATAGTACTGTTTATAATAATCGATTTTGCAATTATACTACCAGGAAAATAATGACTAATGATAATAATAAATATAATCGTACTAATAACAATATGATAATCACTAGCATTATTATTAGTATACTTATACTTAATATTATATTGTTTATATTACAGTTATAATAAATTTTGGCAATAATACGAATATAAGATAATAGTAATAATAATAATAAATATAATAATAAATAATAATAATATAATAATAATAATAAATAATAATAAATAATAATATATTCAACGTTATCAAAAATTCTTCTTATTCTAACTTTATCATCATTAGTTATGATTAAATTAAAATTCTGGTAATTATTATCACATTACCCTAATAATTGCCGAAATCACCAAAAAAATCGAGAAAACGTCATTTGAAGTATTCTCTAAAAAGGCTATATTTCGCTAGATTTTGACCCTTTTTCGACTTTTGGAATTTTTTTCTATACCTTTTTCTATAAAGATATGGAACAATTCCGTTATTATCCTCATCATTATCATGATTATCATCATTATTATCGTTTCATAATCATTAATCATCATCATTATCATTCATTATTGCAATATTACTCATTATGCAATTGTTATCAATTTATTTGCAAGTATTGAGTATAGATTAATTTTGCATTATAGATACAGATAATATTAATAACATAAATAATAAAAATAACATAATATAAATAATATTTATATAATTATATTAATTATATCTTATTATAATTATTATGTATATATTAATTTAATTATTACTACATTAATAATATATTATAATATTAAAATAATTAATAAAAAAAAATTAATAATAATAATAATTAATAATTTTAATTTAATTAAAATATTTTAAAATTTTTAAATATATATTTTTTATTAATCTTAAATTTAATTTTAAATAATTATGTAATAAAAATAATCCATAATTTATATAATATAATAATAAAAAAATCAATAAAAATAAAATAATTTTATATTCATTTAAACTTTTTTTTTCCTTTTTCTAATTTGTTAATTTAATACTTTTATTTTTATTATCCTATATTTTAAATTTTTAGATCAATCATTTTTAATCTTAAAAGTATATTTCAATTTTTCCTTTTTCATTTTGTTTTTCAATTTTATTTTTATATTCCCAAAAACATCCCCCTATTATAAAACCAATTTTCAAAAATAATTATAATTATAAAACATTAATAATTTTATTATTATTTTATTATATTTTATTTTATTATAATATTTATTTAATTATTATTATATATAACAATAAATTATGATTATAAAATTTTAATAATACTAATAACAATATATATAAAAAAAATAAAATTTTTAAATTTTTATTATTATTATTATAATTATATTTTTTAATATAATTTTTAAATTTAAAAAATAATTAAATTTTAATTAATAATAATAAAAAAAAAATAAAAATAAAATAATTAATAATTTTAAAAAACAAATACCAAAATTTTTTATTTTTATTATACATTATTATTATTTATTATTAGTTTAAAATTTTTTCATAAATAATGAAAAAAAGAAAAAAAATATAAATAATCTAAAATTAAATTTTAATTGGAAAAAATTATTTTAATATATTATATTAAAATTTTATTTCCCTTTTATCATATTTTTATTTAATTTAATTTTGTTATTATCATTAATTCTATATATATCCAAAATCAAATAATAAAATCAATTTTTTATTAATTAAATTTTTCATTATTGCTTTTTTTTTTTGGATTTTTTTAATATATATTTAATAACAAAATTTAATAACATATATTAATAAATTTTTTTTCATTATTCTTACATCTATTAAATAATTATTTATATTTTTTATATTTTAATTATTAACATTATAAAAATTATATTATAAATTAAAAAATTAAATTAACATATTTTCATAATATATTTTTAAAAACAATTAATTTTTATTTAAAAATAATAATTTTTAAGATTAAAATTAATTTTTTATCATTAAATTTAAAAATTTAATTTTTAATTTTTAATATAATAATTAAATTTAAAAATTTAAAAATAAATAAAAAATATAATATTAAATTTAATCCCAATCATTTTACACTATTTTATTTTATAATATACTTTTATTAATATTTTTTAATCAATAAAAATTTTGAAAAACATTTAAGATAATTAAATTTTCCCAAAAAAAAAATAATTTTTTTATATTTTTTTTATTTAAATGTTTCAAATTCTCTTTATTCACTTTTATCATATTATTATTTTATTAATTTCTTTAATTATTATATTATTACACTAATAATTATCAAAAATAAAACTTTTTATAAATTTTAATTTTGGGTTTTGCTTTTAATAAATTAAAATATAAATTAAAAAAAAACAAATTTTTTTAAAAATTATTTATATCATTATTTATTTTTTATTATCTTAATATACTTATAAATTTTTTCAAAAATATCATTATCAATATAATATAATAATTCAATTAAAATAATAATTATATTATATAATAAATTTTTTAATTTAATAATAAACAAATAAAAATAGTAAAAATAATACAATAAGATTTAAATAAATTAATAAAATTTTTAATTTTATTAATAAATATTATAAAATAATTATAATAATTTTTTAATTATACTAAAAAATAAAATAATTAAATAAAATTATAAATAATAATTTCATTTCATTATTATTTTATTTTATTTAAAATTTTTGTTATTATTACATATTAAATTTTGCCCAAAAACAAAAAAATAATTAAAAAATTAAAAATATATATAAAATTTTTTAATTTTTAATTATTTTTATTTTTTAAATTTTTAAAATCTTATAAATTTAAAATAAAATAAAATTTAAATTTTTATCATTAAATTTCTTTATTTCTCATTTATCATCATTATTTTTTTATAATTTTTAATTATCATATTATTCAATTATTGGAAATAAAAAATTAAAAAAAATATTTAGTAAAATAAATTTTTTTCCCTTTTTAAATTTTTTAATTTTTTCTTTTACCTTTTAATTAATTTATAAAATTTGTTATTAAATTTATAATATTAATAATTATTATAAAATTATTATAATTATTAATACAAATTATATCTTTATATATTATATTATATTATTATTATTATTGCAAATTTTTGGGGTTTTATTATTTTTTTATATATTTAAAAAAAATAAAATTTAATAAAATAATAATAAATAATAAATTTATAATAATTTTTTAATATATTTTAATAATCTAAATTTAATAATTATTAATTATAATTTATTTTGCAATTATAACATTAAAATTTAATATATTAAATTAAAATAATAATCCAATCAATTATAAACATTATTTTTTTATACCATATTTTAATTTATTTTTAGATTAAGATTTTTTTGAATTATTAAAATATATATATTAAAATTTTTTATATAATATTATTAATATTAATATTAAAAAATAATATATAAAAATTTATATATATATAAACATAAAATATTATTAATGTTATCAATATCTTTTATTTTTTTTCATTTATTGTTTTATAATTTTTATTATATATTAATTAAACCCTAAAAATTTAAAAAAAAATAATTTTAAAAAAATATTTAAATAATTAAAGTTATATTTATTTTGATTTTATTATTTTAAATTTTTTTCTTAACCTTTTTTATTATATAGAAAATTTTTAATATCACATTTTCATATTATATTATATATTATATCATATATCTTAAAACATTATTTTTTATTTAAATTTTTAAATTTTATTGAATTTTTTATTTTAAAAAAAAATTTTTTAATAATATAAAAAATAAAAATATAATAAAATAAATAAAATAATAAAATTTTATAAATTTTTTTTAATTTATCAATTTCCTTTTTCTTAATTATTATGTAAATAATTATTTTGAATTTTCTATTAAATAATAAAAAAAGGAAAAAAAAAATGAAAAAACTTCTTTATAACCAACTTATTTTTTAATTTTTTTTATTTTATTTTTTTTTTTACTTATATTTTTTTTAAAATGTATTAAAATTAATTTAAAAATAAAAAAAATAATATTAAAAAAATATATAAAATAAAATATATAAAATAAAAATTTAAAAATAATAATATAAAAAATTTTTAAAAAAAAATAATAAAAAATTAATAATATTTTAAAAAAATTCCCCCTTTTTTAAAAATTTTTATTTCCCCTTTTACTTTATTTTATATTAAAACATTCCATTTTTTATTACCCCCAAAAATTCCGTAAAAAAAAAAAAAAAACCAATTTATAATTTAAAGGTATATTTCCGCTAGATTTGCCGGCTTTTTTCGACTTTTGAATGTTTTTGTCTATACCTTTTTTTTATATTATATTGGACACAATTCCTGTTATTATCATCATCCTTATCATGATTATCTCATTATTATCGTTATCATCATCATTATCTCATTATCATCATATATCATCATCATTATCATCATTTTGCAATTATTAGCATCATTATTGCAATTGTTATCATTAGTATTGCATTATTGGAGTTATAGTATATATTTTTGCAATAATACTAATAACCAACAACATAATAATAGTAATAACAATAATAATAACATATACGATTTTATAATTTTATTTTATATCATTACTTAATTAGTATCGTTATTACAGTAATTATTACTGTTATATAATTATTTTTGGCATTATCTACCAGTACAAATAATAAAATGATGATAATAACAATAATAATACTAATAACAATATTATAATCACTAGCGTATTATTATTATACTTATCTTATTATTTAGTTTGTTTATTATTACAGATATAATATTTTTGGTCAATAATACTAATAATTACGATACTCGTACATAATAATATAAGATAATATAATATAATAATAATAATAATAATAATCTAATAATATAAAATAATAATATATTTTTAATAATATTCAAATGTTTCAAAATTCTCTTTATCTCACTTTATCATCATTATTGTTATATTAATACAATTCTGGGAATTATTATCATTATTTACCCTGAATAATGCCGAAATCACCAAAGAAATGAAAAACGTCATTTGGGGTATACTCTCATAGCTATATTTCGCTAGATTTTGCGCTTTTTTCGGACTTTTGGGATGTTTTTCTTATACCTTTTTTATATTATATATGGACACAATTCCTGTTATTATCATTCACATTATCATGATTATCATCATTATTATCGTTATCATTCATCATTATCATCATTATCATCATTATCATCATCAGTATGCAATCATTATTGCAATTATTTCATCCTATTGCAATTGTTATTCATTATTATTGCAATTATTGGTTTATAGTATATATTTTTTGCAATATACTAATAACCACAACAATACTCCTGTAATAACAATATGAATAACAATTAACCGATTTATAATTATTATTTATAATCATTATCTTAATTAGTATCGTTATTACAGTAATTATTACTGTTAATCATAATTATTTTTGCAATTATACTACCAGTACATAATAATATGATGATAATAACAATAATAATATAATACATATTATAATCACTAGCATTATTATTATTATACTTAGACTTATTATTTTTTTTTTTATTTTTTTAATTTTTTTTTTTGTTTTTATTTTTTTATTATTACAGATATAATAGATTTTTTGGCAATAATACTAATAATTAAGATAATAGTAAATAATAATAATAATAATAATATAATAATCAATATAATAATAATAATAATATACTAATAATAATAATAATATAATTAATAATAATAATAAATATTTTTAAATAATCTTCAAATGTTTATCAAATTCTCTTTAATTCTCACTTTATCATCATTAATTGTTTAATTAATACAATTTCTGGTAATTATTACATTAATTACCCTAATAATTGCCGAAATCACCAAAGAAATCTGAAAACGTCTTTTTGGAGTATAGCTCTCATAAGGCTATATTTTCGCTGAGATTTTGCGCTTTTTCGACTTTTGGGAATGTTTTCTTATACCTTTTTTATATTATATATGGACCGACAATTCCTGTTATTATCATCCTCATTATCATGATTACTCATTTTATCGTTATCATCATCATTTCATCATTATCATCATTATCATCATCATTATCATCATTATTGCAATTATTATCCTCATTATTGCAATGTTATCATTAGTATTGCAATTATTGGGAGCTATGTATATATTTTTTGGCAATAATACTAATAACCACAACACATAATTAATCGTAATAAACAATAATAAATAACATATCCGATTTTATAATATATTTATATCATTCTCTATTAGTATCGTTATTAAGCATTAATTATTACTGTTATAATATTATTTTGCAATTTACTACCATACAGATAATAATATGATTAATAATAACATAATAAGACTAATAACAATATTATAATCACTAGCTTTATTATTATTATACTTATACTTATTATTATTCTTGTGTATCTATTACAGATATAATAGATTTTTGGCATAAATACTCATAATTAAGATATAGTATAATAATAATACTAATAATAATATAATACTAATGAATAATACTAATAATAATATAATAATAAATAATAATTAATCATAATAATTTTTTAATAATATTCAAATGTTTCACAATTCTCTTTATTCTCACTTTTATCATCATTATTGTTATGATTATACATTCTGGTATTATTATCATTATTATACCCTAATAATTGCCGAATCACCAAAGAATCGAAAAACGTCATTTGGAGTATACTCGCATAAGGCTCTATTTCGCTAGATTTTGGCGCTTTTTCGACTTTTGGAATGTTTTCTTATACCTTTTTTATATTATTATGGACACAATTCCCTGTTTATCATCATCATTATATGATTACTCATCATTATTATCGTTATCATCATCATTATCCTCATTAATATCAATCATTATCATCATTATTGCAATTATTATCATCATTTTTGCAATTGTTATCATTATTATTGCAATTATTGAGTTTATCTTATATATTTTTGCAATAATACTAATAACCAACAACAATATAATAGGAATACCAATAATAATAACAATAATAACGATTTAATTAATTATTATTTATTCATATCTTAATTGCATCGGGGGGGGGGGTTTAATTACAGTATTATTACTGTTATGATATATTTTGCAATTAACTACCAGTACAATAATAATATGATGATAATAACAATAATAAATACTATAACATATTATATCACTAGCCTTTCTTATTATTATACTTATACTTATTATTTATTGTTATTATTACAGATGATATAGATTTTTTTTGTGGAATAATACTAATATTAAGATAATAGTAATAATAATAATAATAATAATAATAATAATAATAATATAATAATTAATAATAATAATATTTTTAATAATATTCAATGTTTAAAATTCTCTTTTTCTCACTTTTATCAGCTTTTGTTCTGATATACAATTCTGGTAATTATTTCTTATTACCCTAATAATGCCGAATCACCAAGAATCTAAAAACGTCATTTGTGGAGTATACTCTCATAAGGCTATATTCGCTAGAATTGTTGCCGCTTTTCGACTTTTGGGAATGTTTTTCGTATACCTTTTTTATTTAGATATGGACACAATTCCTGTTATTATCATCATCATTATCATGATTATCATCATTATTATCGTTATCATCATCATTATCATCATTATCATCATTATCATCATCATTATCATCATTATTGCAATTATTATCATCATTATTGCAATTGTTGATCATTATTATTGCAATTATTGGGAGTTATAGTAAATATATTTTTGCAAGAAACTAATACCACAACAATATAATAGTAATAACATAATAATACCAATATAACGATTTTATAATTATTATTCTATCATTATCTTATTAGTATCGTTATTACAGAATTATTACTGTTAATAATAAGTATTTTTTGGCAATTATACAACCAGTTACAATAAAATAATGATTGATATAAAATAATAATACTAATAACAATTATTATAATCACTAGCAGTATTATTATTATAACTTATACTTATTATTATTATTTGTTATTATTACAGATATAATAGATTTTTGGCAATAATACTATCCTTAAGATAATAGTAATAAAATAATAATATAATATCATAATAATAATAAGAATAATAATAAAATAATAATAATAAATATTTTTATAATATTCAAGGTTATCAAATTCTCTTTATTCCACTTTTATCATCATTATTGTTATGATTAATACTAATTCTGGTATTATTATCATATACACCTAATAATTGCCGATCACCAAAAGAATCGAAAAAACGTCTTTTTGGAGTATACTCTCATAAGGCTATATTTCGCTAGATTTTTGCCGCTTTTGCGACTTTTGGAATGTTTTTCTTATACCTTTTTTATATTAATATATGGACACAATTCCTGTTATTCTCATCATCATTATCATGATTATCATCATTATTATCGTTATCATCATCAATTATCATCATTATCATCATTAATCATCATCATTATCATCATTATTCAAATATTATCCATCATTATTGCATTGTTATCATTATATTGCAATTATTGGAGTTATAGTTAATTTTTTTTGGAATAATCTATACACAACAATAATATATTAAATAACAATAATAATACAATAATGACGAGTTTTAGAATTATTATTTATATCATTTCTTAATTAGCATCGTTATTACAGTAATTAATTACTTTTATGATAATTATTTTTGCAATGTACTACCAGTCAAATATAATATGATGATAATAACATGAATAATACTAATAACCATATTAGAATCACTAGCATTATTATTATTATACTTATACTTATTATTATTATTGTTTATTATACAGATATAATAGAGTTTTTTGCAATAATACTAATAATTAAGATAATAGTATAATAATAATAATAATCATCATATAATACTAATAATAATATAATAATAATAATATAATTTTTAATAATATCAAATGTTTATCAAAATTCCTCCTTTTATTCTCACTTTTATCATCATTATTGTTATGATTAATACAATTATGGTATTATTAATCATTATTACCCAATAATTGCCGAAATCACTCAAGAAATCGAAAAAAAAACGTCATTTTGGAGTATACTCTCATAAGGCTATTTTCCGCTAGATTTTGCCGCTTTTTCGACTTTTGGGCATGTTTTTTCTTATACCTTTTATATTATATGTGGGACACAATTCCTGTTAGTATCATGCATCATTATCATGATTATCAATCATTATTATCGTTATCATCATCATTAGCATCATTCTCATCATTATCATCATCATTATCGATCATTATTGCAATTATTATCATCATATTGGCATTGTTATCATTATTATTGCAATTAATTTGAGTTTGTATATATTTTTGCAAATAATACTATACCACCAAGCAATGTCATGTATAACAATAATAATAAACATAATAACGTTTTATAATTACTTTTTATATCATTATCTTAATTAGTATGTTATTACAGTAATTATTACTGTTATAATAGATTTATTTTTGCAATTATACTACCAGTAACAAATATAATAAGTGAGATAATAACAATAATAATACTAATAACAATATTAATATCACTAGCTTATTATATTAACTTATACTTATTAATTATTATTGTTATTATTTACAGATGATAATAGATGTTTGGCAATAATACTAATATTAAGATAATAGTAATAATAATACTAATAATAATACATAATAATAATAATACTAATAATAATAATAACAATAATAATAATAATAATTTTTTTAATAATATTCAAATGTTATCAAATTCTCTTTATTCTCACTTTTATCATCATTATTGTTTATGATTATACAATTCGGTATTATTATCTTATTACACTAATAATTGCCGAAATCCCAAGTAAATCGAAAAACTCATTTTGGAGTATACTCTCATAAGGCTTCTTTCGCTAGATTTTGTGCCGCTTTTTTCGACTTGTGGGAATGTTTTTCTATAACCTTTTTTTATATTATAATATGGGACACAATTCCTGTTATTAGATCATCATTATCATTGATTATATCATTATTATCATCATTATCATCAGTATCATCATCATATCTCATTATTGCAAGTGTTATCATTATTATTGCAATTTTGGAGTTATAGTATATATTTTTGCATAATAACTAATAACCACAACAATAATAATACTAATAACATATAATAACAATAATAACGATTTTATAATTATTATTTATATCATTATCTTAATTTAGTATCGTAGTAACGTAATTATTACTGTTTATAATAATTATTTTTTGCATTATACTACCAGTATACAAATATAATAATGATGATACTAACACTAATAATCTATAACAATATTATATCACTAGCATTATTATTATTATACTTATACTTATTATTCTTATTGTTATTATTCAGATATAAAGATTTTTTGGCATATACTAATAATTAAGATAATAGTAATAATAATATCATAATAATATAATAATAATAATAATAATAATATAATAATAATATAATAATAATATATAATAATTTTAATAATATTCAAATGTTTCAAAATTCGCTTATCTCACTTTATCATCTTATTGTTATGATAATACTAATTCTGGTATTATTATCATTAAAAATTACCCAATAATTGCCGAAATCAACCAAAGCAATCGAAAACTTCATTTTGATTATACTCTACACATAGGCTTATTTCGCTAGATTTTGCCCGCTTTTTCGACTTTTGGGAAGTTTTTCTTATATTGGACACCATTCCTGTATTACATCATCATTATCATGATTATCATCATATATCGTTATCATCAGCATTATCATCATTATCATCATTATCATCATTATTGTCAATTATTATATCATTATTGCACTATTGTATCATTATGATTGCAATTATTGGAGTTTAATAGTATACTATTTTTGCAATAATACTATAACCACACAATAATAATATTAAAACAATAATAATAACAATAATAACGATTTTATAATTATTATTTATATCATTATCTTAATTATGTAATCGTTATTACAGTAATATTACTGTTATAAATACTTATTTTTGCAATCATACTACCAGTACACAATGAATAATAATGATTGATAGTAACATCATAAATACTAATAACAATATTATAATCACTAATCATTATTATTTTATACTTATACTTATTATTATTATTGTTATTATTACAGATATAATAGATTTTTTGGCATAATAGTAATAATTTCAGATAATAGTATAAATAATACTAATAATAATATAATAATAATAATAATATCATAATACTAATATTGAATATAATAATAATAATTTTTAATAATATTCCAATGTATCAAAATTCTCTTTAATTCTCACTTTTATCATCATTATTGTTATGATTAATACAATTCTGGTAATTATATCATTATTACCCTAAAATTGGCCGAATAAATCACCAAAGATAATCGAAAAAACGTCATTTGGGAGTATACTCTCCATAAGCTATATTTTCGCTAGATTTTTGCCGCTTTTCGCTTTTGGGATGTTTTTTCTTATACCTTTTTTATATTAATATATGGACACAATTTCCTGTTATTATCATCTCATTATCATGATTATCATCATCTATTATCGTTATCAGCATCATTATCATCATTATCATCATCATTATAATATATGCATTATTATCATCCCAATTATTGCAATTGTTAGCATTATTTGCAATTTATTGCGTTATAGTATATATTTTTGCAATAATAATAATAACCACAACATAATAATATAATAACAATAATATAACAATATAACGATTTTATATTATTATTTATATCTTATCTTAATTATGTATCCGTTAATTACAGTAATTATACTGTTATAATAATCATTTTTGCATTATACTACGCAGTACAAATAATAATAATGATGATAATAACAATAACTAATAACTAATAACATATTATACAATCACTAGCATTATTATTATTATACTTATACTTATTATTATTTATTGTTATTATTCAGATATCAAATAGATTTTTTGTCAATAATACTAATATTAAAGATTAATAGTAATATACTATAATAATATAATAATAATAATAATAATAATATATAATAATACTAAATTTTAATATTATTTCAATAATGTTATCAAAATTCTCTTTATTCTCACTTTTATCTCAGTATTGTTATGATTAATACAATTCTGGTAATTATCATCATTATTACCCTAATAATTGCGCAATCACCAAAGAAATCGAAAAACGTCCATTTGGAGTATACTCTCATAATGCTATATTTCGCTGATTTGCCGCTTTTTTCGACTTTTGGATGTTTTTTCTTATACCTTTTTTATATTTAATATATGGACACATTCCTGTTATATCATCATATTATCATGATTATCATCATTATTATCTATATCATCATCATTATCATCATTATCATCATTATCCATCATTATTGCAAATAATATCATCATTATTGCATTGTTATCATTATTATTGCAATTATTGGAGTTATAGTAGAGTATTTTTTGCAGATAATACTACTAACCACAACAATAGTAATAGTAATAACAATATAATAACAATAAACGATTTTATAATTATTATTTATATCATTATCTTAATTAGTATCGTTATTACAGTCATTATTACTGTTATAATAATTATTTTGGCAATAACTACCAGTACAAATAATAATAATGATTATAATAACAATAAATAATACTAATAAACAATATTATAACCACTACATTATTATTAATTATACTTATACTTATTATTATTGTTATTATGCAGATATCTAGATTTTTGGCTTTACATACTAATAATTAAGATAATAGTAAATAATATAATAAGAATAATAATAATATAAAATAATAATAATAATAATAATAATAATATTTTTTATAATCTTCAAAGTTTCAAAATTCTCTTTATTCTCAACTTTTATCATCATTTTTTTGTTATGATTAATACAAATTACTGGTAATTATTATCATATTTACCCTAATAATTGCCGAATCACCAAAGAACTCGAAAAACGTCATTGGAGTATACTCTCTAAGGCTATATTTCGCTAGCTTTTGCCGCTTTTTCGACTTTTGGGATGTTTTCTTATACCTTTTTTATATTATATATGGACACAATTCCTGTTTTATTATCATCATCATTATCATGATTATCATCATTATTATCGTTATCATCATTCATTATCATCATCATCATCATTTCATCATCATTTCATCATTATTGCAATTATTATCATCATTATTGCAATTGTTATCATTATTATTGCAATTATTGAGTTTAGTATAGCTTTTTGCAATAATACTATTAAACCACAACAATCATAATAGTAATAACAATAATATTAACAATAATAACGATTTTATAATATATTATTTATATTTATCTAATTAGTATCGTATTACAGTAATTATACTGTATAATAATTATTTTTGCAATTAACTACCAGTACAAATAATAATAATGAATGATATAACATAATTAATCTAATAACAATATTATATAACTAGCATTATAATTATTATACTTATACTTATTATTATTATTGTTATTATTACAGATATAATAGATTATTTTTGGCAAATCATAAAATATATAAATTAAGATAAATAGTAAATATAATAATAATAATCATAATAATAATAATACAATAATAATAATAATAATAATAATCATATAATAATAATAATACATATTTTTAATAATCTTCAATGTTATCAAAATTCTCTTTATTCTCACTTTTATCATCATTACTTGTTAGATTAATACAATTTCTGGTACTTTTATCATTTATTACCCTAATAATTTGCCGAAATCCCAAAGAAATCGAAAAAACGGGTCATTTGGAGTATCTCTCATAAGGCTATATTTCGCTAGATTTTTGCCCGCTTTTTCGACTTTGGGAATGTTTTTCTTATACCTTTTTTATATTATATTGGAACACAATTCCTGTTATTATCATCATCATTATCATGATTATCAATCATTATTATCGTTATCATCATCATTATCTCATTATCATCATTATCATCTCATTATCATCATTATTGCAATTATTATCATCATTATTGCAATTTGTTCTCATTATTATTGCAATTAATTGAGTTTATAGTTTATATTTTTGCATAATACTATAACCCCAACATAATAATAGTAATAACATAATAATAACAATCATAACGATTTTTATATTATATTATTATATCATTATCTTAATAGTATCGTTTTACAGTATTATTACTGTTTATGATAATTATTTTTGCAATTATACTACCATTACATAATAATAAATATATGATAATAACAATAAATATACTAATACATATTATATCACTAGCATTATTATTATTATACTTATACTTATTATTATTTATTGTATATTACAGATATAATATATTTTTTGGCATAATGCTATAATTCAGATAATACTAATAATAATAATAATAATAATACTAATAATAATAATAATAATAATATAATAATAATATATAATATACTAATTTTAATAATATTTCAATGTTTATCAAATTCTCTTTAATTCTCACGTTTATCTCATTATTGTTAGGAATTAATACAATTCTGGTAATTATTAGCATTATTACCCTAATAATTGCCGAAATCACCAAAGAATTCGAAAAAAAAAACGTCATTTGTAGTAATACTCTCATAGGCCTATTTTCGCTAGATTTTGCCGCTTTTCGCTTTTGGTGAATTTTTTTTCTTATAACCTTTTATCTATTGGTAGGTATTTGGACACAATTCTGTTTTATCATCATCATTATCATGATTATCATCATTATTATCCGTTATCATCATCATTATCATCTCATTATCTCATTATCATCCATCTTATCATCATTATTGCAATTATTATCATCATTTATTGCAATTGTTATCATTATTATTGCAATTATTGGAGTTATATATATATTTTTTGCAATATACTAATACCACAACATAATAAAGTATAACAATAATAATAACATAAATAACGATTTTATAATTATTATTTATATCTTATCTAATTAGTATCGTTATTACCGTAATTAATTACTGTTATAATAAATTATTTTTGCAATTATACTACAAGTACAAATAATATAATATGACAGAATACAATAATAATACTAATAACAATATTATAATCACTAGCATTATTATTATTATACTTATAACTTAATTATTATATTGTTTTTATTTGGTTACAGATTAATAGATTTTTTTTTGGCAATACTACTAAGAATTAAGATATAGTAATATAATAATGATATAATAATAATAATAATAATAATAATCATTAATAAAATGTCTAGTAATAATATTAATATATTCAAGTTATCAAATTCTCTTTATTCTCACTTTTATCATCATTATTGTTTTATTAATACAATTCTGTAATTAATTATCATTATACCCTAATAATTGCCGACATCACACCAAAGAATCGAAAAGTCATTTTGGAGAGTATACTCTCATAAGGCTATATTTCGCTAGATTTTGCCGTTTTTTTCGCCTTTTGGGAATGTTTTTTCTTATACCTTTTTTATATTATATATGGACACAATTCCCTGTATTATCATCATCATTATCATGATTATCTCAATATTATTCGTTATCATCATCATTATCATCATTATCTCATTATTCATCATCATTATCATCATTATTGCAATTATTATCACATTATTGCAATGTTCTCATTAATTATTGCACTTATTGGAGTTATAGTATATAATTTTTGCAATATACTAATAACCGCAACAATAATAATCAGTACTAACAATAATAATAATATAATTAACGATTTATTTATTATTTATATCATTATCTTAATTAGTATCGTTATTACAGTAAATTATTACTGTTATACTAATTATTTTTGCCAATTATACTACCGTACAAATAATAATAATGATGATAATAACAATAATAAATACTAATAACAATATTATAATCACTAGCATTATTATTATTATACTGATACTTATTATTATTATTTGTTATTATTACAGATATAATAGATTTTTTTGGCAATAATCCTATAATTAAGATAATAGGAATAATAATAATAATAATAAATAATAATAATAATAATATTAATAATAATAAAATAATATTAATAATAATAATAATAATATAATATTTTAATATATTCCACATGTTTATCAAATCTCCTTTTAGTGCTCAACTTTTATCATCATTATTGGTTATGATTAATACAATTCTGTATATTATCATTATTACCCTAATAATTGCCGAAATCAGACCAAAGAAATCGAAAAAACGTTCATTTTGGAGTATTCTCTCATAAGGCTTATTTCGCTAGATTTTGCGCTTTTTCGACTTTTGGGAATGTTTTCTTATACCTTTTTTATATTATATATGGCACATTCCTGTTATTACTCAGCATTATCATGATTATATCATTATTATCGTTATCATACATCATTAAATCATCATTATCATCATTATCATCATCATTAGCATCATTTAGTGCAATTATTATATCTTATTGCAATTGTTATCATTATTATTTCAATTATTGGAGTTATAGTATATAATTTTTGCAATATACTAATAACCACAACAATACTAATATAATAACAATAATTAATAACATAATAAACGATTTTTAATAATTATTATTTATATCATTACTTAATTCGTTATCGTTATTACAGTAATTATTACTGTTATAATAATTATTTTTGCAATTAATCTACTCAGTAACAAATTAATAATGATGAATACAATAATAATACTAATCCCAATATTAATCACTAGCAAATTATGATTATTATCTTATACTTATTATTATTATTGTTATTATTACAGATATACTAGTTTTTTGGCAATAAATACTATAATTTAAGATATAGTAATAATCTAATACTAATAATAATAATAATAATAATAATAAATAATAATAATAATAAAGAATGATAATAATAATAATATTTTTTAATGAACATATTCAATGTTATCAAAATTCTCTTTATTCTCACTTTTATCATCATTAATTGTTATGATTAATACATTCTGGTAATTATTATCATTAATTACCCTGATAATTGCCGAATACCAAAGAAATCGAAAACGGTCATTTTGAAGTATACTCTCATAAGGCATATTTCGCTAGATCTTGCCGCTTTTTCGACTTTTGGGAATGTTTGTCTTATACCTTTTTATATTATATATGGACACAATTCCTGTTATTATCATCATCAATTATATGATTATCATCATTAATTATCGTTATCATCATCATTATCATCATTATCATCATCAATTATCATCATTATGCAATTATTATCATCATTATGCAATTGTTATCATTATTATTGCATTATTGGATTATAGTATATATTTTTGCAATAATACTAAGAACAGCAACAATAATAATAGTAATAACAATAATAATAACATAATAACGATTTTTATAATTATATTTATATTCATTATCTTAATTAGTATCGTTTATTACAGTACTTATACTGTATATAATTATTGGTTGCATTATACTACCAGTACAAATAATAATAATGATGATAATAACAATAATAATACTATACCATATTATAATCCTAAGCACGTATTATTATTATAACTGTCTTAATTATTATTATGTTATTATTACAGATATAAGAGATTTTTTTGGCAATAATACTAATAATTAAGATAATAGTAATAGATCATAATAATCATAATAATAATCAATATATAATAATAATAATAATATTTTAATATATTCAAATGTTATCACAAATTCTCTTTATTCTCCTTTTATCATCATTATTGTTATGATTAATACAATTCTGGTAATTATTATCATTAGTACCCTAATATTTGCCGAAATCACCAAAGAAATCGAAAAACGTCCATTTGAGTATACTCTCATCAAAGGCTATATTTTCTTTCGCTAGATTTTGCCGCTTTTTCGAACTTTTGGGAATGTTTTTTCTATACTTTTTTATATTATATATGACCAACAACGAATTTCCTGTTAGTATCATCATCATTATCATGATTATCATCATTATTATCGTTATCATCATCATTATCATCATTATCATCATTTCATCCATCATTAGCATCATTATTGCAAATTTATATCATCATTATGCAATTGTTTAATTCATTCTGATCTGACAATTAATTGGAGTTATCGTATATATTTTTGCAAAATACTAAATAACACAACAATATAATTAATAACAATAATAATACATAATAACGTTTTATAATTTTATTTATATCATTATCTTAATTAGTATCGTTATTACAGTAATTATTACTGTTATCGTAATATTTTTGCAATTATCCTACCACAGTACAAATTATTAATATGATATATACAATAATATTACTAATACAATATTATAATCACTAAGCATATTATTATTATACTTATACTTATTTTATTATTGTTATTAGTACAGATATAATAGATTTTTTTGGCATATACTAATAATTAAGATAATAGTAATATAATAATAAATAATATAATATAATAATATAATACTAATAATAATAATAATAATTTTTTAATAATATCAAATGTATCAACATTCTCTTATTCTCACTTTTATCATCAGTATTGTTATGATTAATACAATTCTGGTAATTATTATCATTCTTTACCCTAATAATTGCGGAAATCACCAAAGAAATCGAAAAACGTCATTTGGAGTATACTCTCATAAGGCTATATTTCGCTAGCTTTTGCCGCTTTTTCGACTTTTGGGAATGTTTTTCTTATAACTTTTTTTATATTATATATGGACACAATTCACTGTTTATTACATCATCATTATCATGATTATCATCATTATTATCGTATCATCATCATTATCATCTTATCATCATTACATCATCATTATCCATCATATATGGCAATTATTATCATCATTATTGGCAATTGTTATCATTATTATTGCAATTATTGGAGTTATAGTATATATTTTGGTGCAATAATACTAATAACCAAAACATAATAATATTAATACAAATAATAATAACAATAATAACGATTTTATAATTATTAGTTATATCATTATCTTATTAGTAGCGGTATACAGTAATTATTACTGTTATAATATTATTTTTTGCCAATTATACTACCAGTACAATAATAATAATGATGATTAATAACAATAATACTCCTAAAACAATATTATAATCACTAGCATTATTATTATTATACTTATACTTATTATTATTAGTTGTTAGTTAAAGATATAAGAGATTTTTTTGGCGAATAATACTAATAATTACGATAATAGTAATATAATAATGATAATAATAATAATAATATAATAATAATAATAATAATTCGTTTTTTTTTTTTAATAATAATTAAGAATAATTTTATAATATTCACATGTTATCAAAATTCTCTTTATTCTCACTTTTATCATCATTATTGTTATGATTTATACAATTATGGTAATTATTATCATTATTACCAATAATTCCGAAACACCAAAGAAATCGAAAACGTCATTTTGGAGTATCTCTCATAAGGCTATAATTTCGCTAGATTTTGCCGCTTTTTCGACTCTTTTTGGGATGGTTTTTCTTATACCTTTTTTATATATATATGGACAACAATTCCTGTTATTATCATCATCATTATCATTATTATCTCATTCTTATCGTTAGCATCATCATTATCATATCATTATCAATCATATTGCAATTATTATCATCATTGATTGCAATTGTTTTATCATTATTATTGCAATTATTGGAGTTATAGTATATATTTTTGCAATAATCATAATACCCACAACAATATAATAGTATAACAATAATATAACAATAATACCGATTTTATAATTATTTTTTATATCATTATCTAATTAGTATCGTTAATTACAGCAATTATTACTGTTATAATAATTTTTTTTGCATTAACACCAAGTACAAATAATAATAATGATGATATAACAATAATAAATTAATAATAACAATATTATAATCACTACATTATTATTATTATACTTATACTTATTATTATTGATTGTTATTATTACAGACATAATAGATTTTTTAGGCAATAATACTAATCATAAGATAATAATAATAATAATAATAATAATAATAATAATAATATTAAAAAAAAATAAATTAAAATATAATAATAATAAATAATCATCATAATAATATTATTTAATATTTCAAATGTTATCAAAATTCTCTTTATTCTCACTTTTCTCATCATTATTGTTCTATAATCAATTCTGTAATTATTATCTTATTAACCCTAATAATTGCCGAAATCACAACAAAGAAAATCGAAAAAACGTCATTTTGGAGTATCTCTCATAAGGCTATATTTCGCTAGATTTTGCCGCTTTTCGACTTTTGGGAATGTTTTTCTATACCTTTTTTATAGTAAATTATGGACACAATTCCTGTTATTATCAGCATCCTTATCATGATGATCATCATTATTATCGTTATCATCATCATTATCATCATTAGCACTCCTTATCATCATCATTATCATCCTTCTTGCAATATTTATCATCATCATTATTGCACTTGTATCATTATTATTGGCATTATTGGAGTATAGTATATATTTTTGCAATAATACTAATAACCACAACGTAATAATAGTAATAAACAATATAATACCAATAATACCGATGTATAATTATTATTTATATCATTTCTTATTGTATGTTATTTACAGTAATTATTACTGTTTATAATAATTATTTTGCAATACTACCAGTACAAATATATAATGATGATAATAACAATAATAATACTATAACAATATTATAATCACTAGCATTATTATTATTATACTTATACTTTATTATTTTATTGTTATTATTACAGATATAATAGATTTTTTGGCAATAATACTATATTAAGATCATATAATATAATAATAATAATAATAATAATAATATAATAATAATAAATAATAATAATAATAATAAAATAATAGTAATATTTTTATAATATTTCAATGTTATCAAATTCTCTTTATTCTCACTTTTATCATCATTATTGTTATGATTAATGCAATTCGGTATTATTCATTATTACCCTAATAATGCCGAATCACCAAAGAAATCGAAAAAACGTCATTTTTGGAGTATACTCTCATAGGCTATATTTCGCTAGATTTGCCCGCTTTTCGACTTTTGGAATGTGTTCCTATACCTTTTTTATATTATCTTGGACACAATTCCTGTTATTATCATCATCATATCATGATTATCATCATTATATCGTTATCATCATCATTATTTATCATTATCTCATCATTATCATCATTGTATTACATATTATTATCATCATTATTGAATTGTTTATCATTATTATTGCAATTATGGGAGTTATAGTATAAATTAAATTTTTGCAATAATCTAATACCATCAACAATAATAATAGTAAACAATAATAATACAATTACGATTTTAATAATTATTATTTATATCATTATCTTAATTAGTAACGTTCATTACAGTAATTATTACTGTTTAAATAATGTTTTTTGCAATTATCCTACCCAGTACAAAAAATATATGATTATAATAACAATAATTATACTAATAACAATATTTATAATCACTAGCATTATTTTATTATACTTATCCTTATTTTATTATTGTTATTATTACAGGATAATAAGAGATTTTTGGCAATAATACTATATAATTAAGATAATGTAATAATATAATCTCATAATAATAATAATAATACTAATAATAAGAAATCATAATAATACTAATAATAATAAAATAATATTTTTTTTAATATATTCAAATGTTATATCAAATTCTCTTTATTCTCACTTTTATCATCATTATGGTTATGATTAATACAAATTCTGGTATTATTAATCACATATTAGCCCTAATAAATTGCCGAATCACCAAGAATCGAAAAAAAAAAACGGTCAAATTTGGAGTATACTCTCATAAGGCTATATTTCGCAGATGTTGCCGCTTTTCGACTTTTGGAATGTTTTCTATAACCTTTTTATATTATATTTGACCACAATTCCTGTTATTATCATCATCATTTCCAGATTATCATCATTAATTATCCGTTATCATCTCATTAATCCTCATTATCATCATCATTATCATCATTATTGCAATTATTATCATCATTATTGCAATTGTTAGCATTATTATTGCATTATTGGAGTTATAGTATATATTTTTTGGCAATAATACTAATAACCACAACAATAATAATAGTACTAACAATAAAATAAACAATAATCGATTTTATATTAATTATTTATCTCATTATCTAATTAGTATCGTTATTACAGTAATTATTACTGTTATAATCATTATTTTTGCAATTATCCTACAGTACAAATAATAATAATGATGAATAATAACAATAATAGACTAATACAATATTATATCACTACATTATATTAATTATACTTATAACTTATTATTATTATTGTTATTATTTAAAACGATATAATAGATTTTTTGGCAATATAATACTAATATTAAGATATAGTAATAACAATACTAATATAATAAACTAATAATAATAATAATAATAATAATCATAATAAAATAATAATACTATTTTTATAATATTCAATGTTATCAAAAATTCTCTTTATTTTCTCACTTTATCATCATCCTTTTATGATTAATACAATTCTGGTAATTATTCTCATTATTACCCTAATAATTGCCGAATCACCAAAGAAATCGAAAAAACGGCATTTTGAGTATACTCTCATAAGGCTATATTTCGCTAGATTTTTGCCGCTTTTTCGACTTTTGGGAAGTTTTTTCTTATACCGTTTTATATTATATTGGACACAATTCCTGTATTTATCAGCATCATTATCATGATTATCTCATTATTATCGTTATCATCATCATTTCTCATTATCATCATTACCATCATCATTATCTCATTATTGGCAATTATTATCATCACATTATTGCATTGTTATCATTATTATTGCAATTAATTGGAGTTAGTTATATTTTTTGAATAATACTAATAACCACAACAATATATAGTAATAACAATATAATAACAATAATCGACGATTTTATAATTATTTTCTTTATATCATTATCTAATTAGTATGTTATTACGTAATTATTACTGTATAATAATTATTTTTTGCAATATACTACCAGTATCAATAATATAATGATGATAATAAACAATAATAATACTAATAACAATATTATAATCATAGCATTATTATTATTATACTTATACTTATTATTATTATTGTTATTATTATCAGATTAATAGATTTTTTGGCAATAATACTAATAAAGATAATAGTAAATAATAATATAATAATAATCTAATAATAATAATAATAATATAATAATAATAATAATAAGAATCATTTTTAATAATATTCCAATAACACAAAATTCTATTTTTCTCATTTTATCATCATTATTGTTATGATTATAACAGTCTGGTAATTATTACATTATTACCCTTATTGCCGAATCACACAGAAAGCGAAAAACGTCATTTGGAGTATACCTCTCATAAGGCTATATTCCGCTAGATTTTTGCCACTTTTTGACTTTTGGGAATGTTTTTCTTATACTTTTAATTATGTATGGACCCAGCCTGTTATTATCATCATCATTATCATGATTACACATTATTCTCTTTATCATCATCATTATCATCTTATCTCATTTTGAGAGGAGGGGAGGAGGAGGGGAGTTTTTTGGGGTTTTTTTTATCCTCATCATTATCATCATTATTCAATTATTTCATCATTATTGCAATTGTTATCATTATTATTGCAATTATTGGAGTTATAGTATATATTTTTGCAATAATACTAAATAACCACAAAAATAATAATAGTAATACAATAATAATCATAATACCGATTTATAATTATTATTTATATCATTATCTTAATTAGTATCTTATTACAGTAATTATTACTGTTATATAATTATTTTTTGCATTATACTACCATACAATAATAATACTGATGATAATAACATAATAATACAAATAACAATATTATATCAACTAGATTATTATTATTATACTTTATACTTATTATTATTATGTTATCATTACCGATATAATTAGATTTTTTGCAATAATACTAATAATTATATAATAGTAATAATAATAATAATATAATATAATAATATAATAATAATAAGATAATAATAATAATAATAATCATATTTTTAATATATTCAAATGTTATCAAATTCTTTTATATTCGCACTTTTATCATCATTATTGTTATGATTAATACAATTCTGGTATTATTATCCATTATTACACCCTACTAATTGCCGAAATCACCAAAGAAATCGAAAAACGTCATTTGGGTATACTCTCATAAGGCTATATTTCGCTAGATTTTGCCGCTTTTTTTTTGTCGACTTTTGGAAATGTTTTTCTTATTACCTGTTTTTATATTATATATGGACACAATTCTGTTATTATCATCATCATTATCATGATTATCATCATTATTATCGTTATCATCATCATTATCTCATTTATCATCATTATCATCTCATTATCATCATTATGCAATTATTACATCATTATTGCAATTGTTTCATTATTATGCATTATTGGAGTTATAGTATATATTTTTGCAATAATACTAATACCACAACAATAATATAGTAATAACAATAATATAACAATAATACGATTTTATAATTATTATTTATCTCATTATCTTAAAAATGAGTATCGTTTTACAGTAATTATTACTGTTATAATTTTTTAAATTATTTTTGCAATTATACTACCATACAATAATAATAATATGATAATACATAAATATACTAATAACAATTTATAATCAATGTAGCATTATGATTATTATAACTTATACTTATTATTATTATTGTTTATTATTACAGATATAATAGATTTTTTGCCATAATACTAATAATTAAGATACAGTAATAATAATATAATATAATAATATAATAATACTAACATATATAATAATATAATAATATTTTTAATACTAGTCAAATGTTTATCAAAATTCTCTTTATTCTCCTTTTATCTCATTATTGTTATGATTAATACCATTCTGTATTATTATCATTATTACCCTAAAAATTTGCCCGAATCCCCAAAGAATCGAAAAAACGTCTTTTGGAGTAGACTCTCTAAGGCTATATTTCGCTAGAAATTTTGCCGCTTTTTCGGACTTTTGGGAATGTTTTTCTTATACCTTTTTTTATATTATATATGGACACAATTCCTGTTATTATCATCATCCAATCATTATCATGATTATCTCATTAATTATAGTTATCAATCATTATCATCATTATCATCATATCATCATCATTATCATCATATTGCTATTATTATCATCTATTGCAATTGTTTCATTATTATTGCAATTATTGAGTTTATGTATATTTTTTGCATAATACTATCACCACAACAATAATATAGTAATAACAATAATAATAACAATAATAACGATTTTATAATTATTATTTATATCATTATCTTAATTAAGTAGCGTTATTACAGTATTATTACTGTTATAAATAATATTTTTGCAATTATACTACCAATTACAAATAATAATAATGATGATAATAACATACTAATCCTATAACAATATTAATTAAAATCACTAGGCATTATTATTATATAACTTATCTTATATTAGTATTGTTTATTATTACAATATAACTCGATTTGTTGGCAATAATACTAATAATTAGATAATAGTAATAATCATCAATAATAATAATAATAATAATAATAATAAGAATAAGAATAATGAATAATTTTAATAATATTCAAATGTTATCAAAATTCCTCTTTATTCTCCTTTTATCAATCATTATTGTTTAGATTAATACAATTCTGGTAATTATTATCATTATTACCCTAATAATTGCCGAAATCACCAAGAAATCGAAAAACGTCATTTTGGAGTATACTCTCATAAGGCTATATTTTCGCTAGATTTTGCCGCTTTTTTTTTCGACTTTTGGGAATGTTTTTCTATCTTTTTTTAATATTATTATGGACACAATTCCTGTTATTATCATCATCATTATCAGTTATCATCATTATTATCTTTATCATCATCATTATCATTATTATCATTGTTATCATCATCATTATCATCATTATTGAAATTATTATCATCATTATTGAATTGTTATCATTATATTGCAATTATTGGAGTTTAGTATATATTTTTTGCAATAATACTAATAACCCCAACAATTAATAGTAATAACATAATAATACAATTATAACGATTTTATAATTTTTATTATTTAAATCATTATCTTAATTAGTATCGTTATTATACAGTAATTATTACTGTTTATTAATAATTATTTTTGCAATTATACTACCAGTACCAATATTATAATGATATATAACAAATAATAATACTATACAATATTATAATCACTATCATATTATTATTATACTTAACGTTTATTATAATTGTTTATTTATTACAGATATATAAGATTTTTGGCAATAAACTAATAATTAAGATCATAGTAATAATAATATAATAATAATAATATAAAATAATAATAATAATATAATAATAATAATAAGAATAATATTTTTTAATAATATTTCAAATGTTAATCAAAATTCCTCTTTATTCGCACTTTATCATCATTATTGTTATGATAATACATTCTGGTAATTATTAATCATTATTACCCTAATAATTGCCGAAATCACCAAAGAAAATCGATAAAAACGTCGATTTTGAGTATACTCTCATAGGCTATATTTCGCTATAGATTTTGTCGCTTTTCGACTTTTGGGATGTTTTTCTATACCTTTTTTTATATTAGTATGGACACAAATTCCTGTATATCATCATCATTATCATGATTATCCTCATTATAACGTTATCATCATCATTATCATCATTATCATCATTATCATCATCATTATCATCATGATTGCAATTATTATCTCATTATTGCAATGTTATCATTATTATTGCACTTATTGGAGCTATAGTATTATTTTTTGTATAAACTAATAACCACACATATAAGAGTAATAAACAATAATAATAACAATAATAACGATTGTATAATTATTTTTATATCATTATCTTAATTAGTAGCGTTATTACAGTAACTTATTCTGTTATAATAATTATTTTTTTGCAATTATACTACCGTACACATAATAATAATGATGATAATAACGATAATAATATCTAATAACAATATTATATCACTAGCATTATTATTATTATACTTATACTTATTATTATTATTGTTATTATTACAGATATAATAGGTTTTTTGGCAATAATACTATTTAGATATAGTATAATTAATAAGAATAATATAATAATAAATATAATATAATAATAAAAATAATAATAATAATAATAATAATAATTTTTAAAAAAAAAAAATAATATTCAAATGTTTATCAAAATTCTCTTTATTCTCACTTTACGTCATTTATTGTTATGATTAATACAATTCTGGTATATTATTATCCATTATTACCCTAATAATTGCCGAATCACCAAGAAATCGAAAAAACGGCATTTGGAGTATACTCTCCCATAAGCTAGTTTCGCTAGATTTTGCCGCTTTTTCGACTTTTGGGAAGTTTTTTCTTATACCTTTTTTATATTATATATGGACACATTCCGTTATTATCATCATCATTATCATGATTAGCATCATTATTATCGTTTATCATCATCATATCATCATAATCATCATCATTATCATCATTATTGCAATTATTACATCATTAGTGCAATTGTTATCATTATTAATTGCAATTATTGGAGTTATAGTAAGATACTTTTTGCAATATACTAATACCACTAACAAATAATAATAGTAAATAACATAATAATACAATAATAACGATTGTATATTATTATTTATATCATTATCTTAATTAGTAAATCGTTATTACAGTAATTATTACTGTATAATAATCTTTTGCAATATACTACCAATACAAATAAATAATATGATGATAATAACAATAATAAAACTAATAACAATTGATAATCAATAGCAATTATTATTATTATACTTATACTTATTATTATTATTGTTTTATTACAGATATACTAGATTTTTTGGCATATACTAATAAATTAAGATACATAGTAAGAATAATAATAAGAATAATAATAATAATAATATAATAGAATAATAATAATAATAATAATAATGATAATAATATAATAATAATATTTTAATAATATTCAATGTTATCAAATTCTCTTTATTCTCACTTTTATCATCATTATTGTTATGATTTAATACAATTCTGGTAATTATTATCTTATTACCCTATATAATTGCCGAAATCACAAAAAGAAATCGAAAAACGTCATTTTTGGAGTAACCCCTCATAAGGCTATATTTCGCTAGATTTTTGCCGCTTTTTCGTACTTTTGGGAATGTTTTTCTTATAACCTTTTTTATATTATATATGGACACATTCCTGTTATTATCATCATCATTATCATGATTTCATCATTTTATCGTTACATCATCATTATCATCATTATATCATCATCATTTCATCATTATTGCAATATTATCATCATTATTGCAAGTGTTTTTATTCATTATTATTGCAATTATTGGAGTTATAGTATATATGTTTGCAATAATACTAATAACCACAACAATATAATAGTAATAAAATAATAATAACAATAATAACTAAACGTTTTTATAATTTTATTTATATCTTATCTTAATTAGTATCGTGTATTACAGTATACTTATTACCTGTTTAAATATTATTTTTTGCATTATACTACCAGTACAAATAATATAGATGATAATAACACTATAACTAATAACAATATTATATCACTAGCATTATTATTATTATACTTATACTATTATTAATTATTGTATTATTACAGATATAATAGATTTTTTGGCAATAATACTAATAATTAAGATAATAGTAATAAAAGAAGTAATAATAATAATAATAAGAATAATAATAATAATAATAATAATAATAATAATATAATAATAATAATATTAATAATTTTAATAATATTAAATGTTTCAAAATTCTCTTTATTCTCACTTTTTTCATCATTATTGTTTATGATTAATACATCGGTAAATTATTATCATTATTACCCTAATAATTGCCGAAATCACCAAGAAATCGAAAAAACGTCATTTTGGCGTATACTCTCATAAGGCTATATTCGCTAAGATTTTTGCGCCGCTTTTTCGACTTTTGGGAATGTTTTTTCTTATACCTTTTATATTATCTATGGACACAATTCCTGTTATTATCATCATCATTATCATGATTATCATCTTATTATCGTAGCATCATCATTATCATCATTTATCATATTATCATCATCCATTACATCATTATTGCAATTATTATCCTCATATGCAATTGTTTATCTTATTATTGCGAATATTGGAGTATAGTATATTTTTTGCAATAATACTATACCACAACAATAATAATCGTAATAACAATAAATAACATAATACCGATTTTATCATTATTATTTATATCATTATCTTCATTAGTATCGTTTATTACTGTAATTATTACTGTTATAATAATTATTTTTGCAATTCTACTACCAGTCAAATAATAATACTGATGATAATACAATATAATACTATAACAATATTATAATCACTAGCATTATTATTATTATACTTATACTTATTTTATTATTGTTATTTACAGATATAATAGATTTTGTTGGCATAATCCTAATATTAAGATAATAGTAAATAATAATAGATATAATAATAATAATATAATAATAATATAATCATAATAATATAATATAATAATAATAATTTTTAATAAAGTTCAAATGTTATCAAAATTTCTCTTATTCTCACTTTTATCATCACTATTGTATGATTAATACAATTCTGGTAATTATTATCATTATTACCCTAATAATTGCCAGAATCACCAAGAAATCGAAAAACGTCATTTTGGAGTATACTCTCATAAGGGCTATATTCGCTAGATTTTGCCCGCTTTTTCGACTTTTTGGGAATGTTTTTCCTTATACCTTCTTTATATTATATATGGACAACATTCCTGTTTTATTATCATCATCATATCATGATTATCATCATTATTATCATTATCATCATCATTATAATCATTAATCATCATTATCATCATCATTATCATATTATTGCAATTATTATCATCATTATTGCAATTGTTATCATTATTATTGCAATTATGGAGTTTAGTGATATATTTTTGCAATAATACTAATACCCACAACAATAATAATAGTATAACAATTAAAACTCAATAATACGTTCTTATAATTATTATTTATAGCATTATCTTAATTAGTATCGGTTATTATTACTGTAATTATTACTGTTAGATAATATTTTTACAATTATACTACCAGTACAAATAATAATAATGATGATAATAACAATAATAAATACTAATAACAATATTATATCACTACATTATATTATTATACTTATACTTATTATTATTATTGTTTTATTACGATATAATAGAATTTTTTGGCATATATACTAAATAATTAAGATAATAGTATCAATAATATCATAATAATAATATAATATAATAATAATAATAATAATATTTAATATATTCAAATGTTTTTATCAAAATTCCTCTTTTATTCCTCGACTTTTTTCATAATTATTGTTATTATTAATACAATTCTGTAATTATTCTCATTATTACCCTAATAATTGCCGAAATCACAAGAATCGAAAAAAACGCATTTTGGAGTATACTCTCCATAAGGCTATATTTCCGCTAGATTTTGCCGATTTTTCGACTTTTGGGAATGTTTTTCTTATGACCATTTTTATATGATATATGGACCACAATTCCTGTTATTCTCATCATCATTATCATGATTATCATCATTATTATCGTTATCATCATCATTATCATCATTATCATCATTATCATCATCATTATCTCATTATTTGCAATTATTATCATCATTATGCAATTGGTTATCATTATTATTGCAATTATTGGAGTTATAGTAATATATTTTTGCAATAAATACTAATAACCAAACAATATAATAGTATAACAATAATAATAACAATAATAACGATTTTATAATTATTATTTATATCTTATCTTAATTAGTATCGTTTTACTAGTAAGTATTACTGTTATATACATTATTTTGCATTATACTACCAGTACAAATAATAATAATGATGATAATAACAATAGTAATACTAATAACAATATTATAATCAATAGCATTATTATTATTATACTTTACTCGCTTTTTATTATTGTTATTATTACAGATATAATAGATTTTTTGGCAATAATAACCTAATAATAAGATAATAGTAATAATAATCATAATAATAATAATATAATATAATATATAATAATAATAATAATAATAATAATTTTTAATAAATATTCCAAGTTATCAAAATTCACTTTATTCTCCTTTTATCATCATTAATTGTTATGATTAATACAATTCTGGTAATTTTATCATTATTACCCTATAATTGCCGAAATCACCAAAGAATCGAAAAAACGTCATTTGGAGTATACTCCATAAGGCTTATTCGCTAGATTTTTGCGCTTTTCGACTTCTGTGAATGTTCTTCTTATAAACCTTTTATTATTATAATGGACACAATCTGTTATTATCATCATCATTATCATGATTATCATCATTATTATCGTTATCATCATCAATCATCATTATCATCATTATGCATCATCATTTTATCATCATTATTGCAATATTAGTACATCATCATTATTGAATTGGTTATCATTATTATTTTGCAATTATTTGAGTTATAGTATATATTTTTGCAATAATACTAATACCCCAACAATATATCTAGTAATAACAAGAATAATAACATAATAACATTTTTAATTATTATTTATATCATTATCCTTAATTAGTATCGTTATTACAGTAATTATTACTGTATAATAATTATTTTTGCAATATACTACCAGTACAAATAATATAATGATATAATAACATAAGAACTAATAACATATTATAATCCTAGCATTATTATTTTATACTTTACTTATTATTATTATTGTTATTATTACATATATATGATTTTTTGCATAATACTAAAATTAAGATAATAGTAAATAATAATAATAATACTAATAATAAATAATAATAATAATAATAATAATATAATAATAATATAATAATTTTATAATATTCAAATGTATCAAAATTCTCTTTATTCTCACTTTATCATCATGATTGTTATGATTAATACAATTCTGGTAATTATTATCATTATTACCCTAATAATTGCCGAAATAACCAAGAAATCGAAAAACGTCATTTTGAGTATACTCTCATAGCTATATTTTCGCTAGATTTTGCCGCTTTTTCGGACTTTGGAATTGCGTTTCTTATACTTTTTTATATTATTATATGACACAATTCTGTTATTATCATCATCATTATCATGATTATCATCATTATTATCGTTTATCATCATCATTATCATCATTATCATCATTATCATCATCAGTTACTCATCATTACTTGCAATTATTATCATCAATTATGCAATTGTTACATTATTATTGCAATTATTGGAGTTATAGTATATATTTTTTTTTGCATAAATACTATAACCACAAGGGGGGGGAACAATAATAATAGTAATAACAATATAAGACAATAATAACGATTTTATAATTATTTATTTATATCATTATCTTATTAGTTAATCGTTCTTTACTGTAATTATTACTGTATAATATTATTTTGCAATTAACTACCAGTACAAATAATATAATGATGATAATAACATAATAATACTAATAACATATTTAATCACTAGCATTATTATTAGTATACTTATACTTATTATTATATTGTTTATTATTACAGATATAATAATTTTTTTGGCAATAATACTAAAAATTAAGATCATAGTAATAATAATACTATAATAATAATAGTAATCTAATAATAAATAATCAATTAATATAATAATAATATAATAATAATTTAATAATATTCAAATGTTATCAAAATTCAACTTTATTCTCACTTATCATATTATTGTTATGATTAAATACAATTTCGGATTATTTCATTATTACCCTAATAATTGCCGAATCACAAAGAAATCGAAAAACGTCATTTTGGAGTATACTCTCATAAGGTCTATATTTCGCTAAGATTTGTGCCGCTTTTTTCGACTTTTGGGAATGTTCTTCTGATAACCTTTTTTTATATATATATTGACACAATTCCTGTTATTATAATCACATTAATCATGATTATCAATCATTATTATCGTTATTCATACATCATTATCATCATTATCATCATTATCGACATCATCATTATCATCATTATTGCAATTATTATCATCATTATTGCAATTGTTATCATATTAATTTGCAATTATTGTGAGTTTATAGTATATATTTTGCAATAATACTAATAACCACAACAATACTAATAGTAAAAACAATAAAATAATAACAAAAATAAACGATTTTAAATAATTATTATTTATATCATTATCTTATTAGTATCGTTATTACTGAATTATTACTGTTATAATAATTATTTTTGCAATTAATACTACCATACAATAATAATAATGATGATAATAACAATAATAATACTAATAACAATTTAGAATCCTAGCATTATTATTATTATACTTATACTTTATTATTATTATTGTTATTATACCGACTAATAGATTTTTTTGCAATAATACTAATATTAAGATAATAGTAATAATATAATAATAATAATACTAATAATATAATATAATAATATAATATAATATTTTTAATAATATTCAAATGTTATCAAAATTCTCTTTTATTCTCACTTTTATCATCATTAATTGTTATGATTAACACAATTCTGGTAATTATTATCATTATTACCCTAATAATTAGCCGAAATCACCAAAGAAATCGAAAAAACGTCATTTTGGAGTATACTCTCATAGGCTATATTTCGCTTAGATTTTTGCCGCTTTTTTTTTTTCGACTTTTGGGAATGTTTTCCAATTATACCTTTTTTAATTATATATGGACACAATTCTGTTATTTATCATACATCATTATCATGATTATCATCCATTATTATAGTTATCTCATCATTACATCATTTCATCATCATCATCAATCATATTGCAGATTATTATCATCATTATTGCAATTGTTTATCATTATTATTGCATTATTGGAGGTTATAGTATATATTTTTGCAATAATACTACTACCACAACATTAATAGTCATAAAATAATAATAATAATAATAACGATTTTATAATTTTATTTATATCATTATCTTAATTAGTATCGTTATTACAGTAATTATTACTGTTTTATGATAATTTATTTTTGCAATTATACTACCAGTACAAAATATAATACTGATGATAATAACAATAATAATACTAATAACATATTATAATACTAGCATTATGATATTAATACTTATACTTATTATTTATTATTGTTATTAATTATTACAGATATAATAGATTTTTGGCAATATACTAATAATTAAGATAATCGTAAATAATAATTAATAATTAATATATATAATAATAATAATAATAATAATAATAACAACATTTTTATATATTCAATGTTATCAAATTCCTCTTTATTCTCACTTTATCATCATTATTGTTATGATTTAAATCATTCTGGTAAATTATTTCATTATTACCTAATAAGCCGAAATCACCAAAGAAATCGAAAAAACGTCATTTTGGAGTATACTCTCATAAGGCTATAGTTTCGTCCTAGATTTTGCGGCTTTTTCGACTTTTGGATGGTTTTTCTTATACCTTTTTTCTATTAGATTGGAACAATTCCTGTTATTATCATCATATTATCATGATTATCATCATTAATTATCTGTTATCGGTATCTCATCATTATCATCATTATCCTCATTATTGCAATTATTATCATCATTATTGCAATTGTTTATCATTATTATTGCAATTATTGGAGTTCTGTATTATTTTTGCAATAATACTAATAACCACAACACTAATAATAGTAAATCCCAATTAATAATACATAATAACGATTTTATAATTATTATTTATATCATTATCTTAATTAGTATCGTTATTTTACAGTAAATTATTACTGTTTATAATAATTATTTTTGCAATTATACTACCATAAAAATAATATAATGATGAGAATACGATAATAATACTATAACAATATTATAATCACTAGCATTATTATTATTATACTTTACTTATTATTATAAAAAAATGTTATTATTACAGTATATAATAGATTTTTTGGACAATAATACCTAATAATTAAGATAATAGTAATAATAATTAATATAATAATAATAATAATAATCTATCTAATAATAATAAATAATAATAATAATAATAATAATCATATATATAATATTTTTGAATAATATTCAAATGTTATCAACAATTTCTCTTTATTCCACTTTTATCATCATTATTGTTTATGATTATACATTCTGGTAATTATTATCAGTTTACCCTAATATTGCCAACATCACCAAAGAAATCGAAACGTCATTTTTGGAGTATACTCTCATAAAGGCTATATTTCGCTAGATTTTTGCCGCTTTTTTCGGGGGACTTTTGGGAATGTTTTTCTATACCTTTTTTTATATTTATATGGACACAATTCTGTTATATCATCATCATTATCATGATTATCATCATTATTATCGTTATATCATCATTATTATTATCATCTTAATCATCATTTACTTATTATTATTATTATATCATTATTCAATTTATCATTATTATTTTAATTGTATAATTTTAAATACTAATACCACAACAATAATAATAAATAAAATTAATAACAATAATAACGATTTTTATAATTATTATTATATTATTTAATTAGTATCGTTATACTATATTATAATGTATAATTAATATTTTAATTATCACAATAAATAATAATAGAATAAAAAAATTAATAATAATAATAATAATTAATTTAAAAATAAAATATTAAATAATATAATAATTAATAATTTATATATTCAATTTAAATTTTTTATTTCACTTTTATCATATATATTTTATGATTAAAATTCGTAATTATTATCATTATTCCCTAATAATTTAAACAAAGAAATAAAAACTCCTTTGGATTACTTCAAAGGCTATATTTGCTAGATTTTGCTTTTCTTTGGGAATGTTTTCTTATACCTTTTTTTAAAATAATAACAAATCGTTATTATATATACTAAATTTATAAATTTTTTATCTTTATCATATTATCATTATACATCATTTATCATCATTATTTAAATTTCATTATTATCAATTTTTCATATTATTAATATTGATATATAATTTACAATATACTAATAACACAAAATAATAATATTAATAACTATATATTAATAAATTTTAAAAATTATTATATATATTTAATTATATATTATACTATAATAATATTTATAATAATATATAGTAAAAATAATAATAATATAATAATAAATAATAATATAATAACAATTTATAACACTTATTACTTATTATTTATATATTATTATTTTATTATATTCATAATACATTATTGGAATAATCAATAATTAAATATATATAATAATAATAATATAATAATAATTATAATAATAATAATAATAATAATTAATAATAATATAATAAATTTTAATAATTATATTTAAAATTCATTATTTCATTATAATCATTATATATTATATTAATAATAATGGTAATTATTATTTTTAATAATTCAAAACAAAATCGAAAAAACTCCTTTTGGAGTATTATTAAAGTTATTTCACTGATTTTGGATTATCGATTTTGGGAATATTTTCTTATACCTTTTTAATATAATATAGAATCAATTTGCTATCATCTCATTAAGCTATATTTCCTATTTTCGTTATTCATTATTGATTTTTTCATACTTTTTTATATTCATTATTGCATATTCATATTATTGCAATATTATATGATTATATATTATTATTTATATCATATTCAAAATAATATCATAAAATAATAATAATAACAATTAATATAATTATTCATTTATATCATTATTTCAATTATAATATTATATTAATTATTGAGTTATAATAATATATTTTTGCAATAATACTAATAAAAATAATGAATATGATAATAATTAAATAATAATAATAATAAAATAATATTATAATCAATACAATTTTATTATATTATACATTATTATTATATTATTGTTATTTCATTTATAATCAATTTTTTGGCATATACAATATTACATCTAGTAATAATATAATAATATAATATTATAATTAATAATATAATTAAATAATCAATAAAAATAATTATAATATTAAATAATTTCAAATGTTAAATTCCTCTTTTTCCTTTCACTTTTGGGATTTTTTTTGATTAATACAATTTTGGTATATTATCATTTATTAACCTTAATATATGCATATATTATCAATCATAAGTCTTTTGATCATCTCATAGTTAATCATTTCATCATTTACATTATTCATTTTATCATATTTTCTTACATTATTTTATTTATTATGAATTTTTTCATAATATAATACAAATAATATATATATCATATAATATACACAACTTATATATAATCATAATTATATCATTATTACATTATATTACTGTATTATTAATTTTATATTTATTTGCAATTAATTAGAGTTATATAATAATTTTTGAAAATACTAATAATACAACAAAATAATATAATAACATAATAATAATAATAATATAATATATTAATATATATACTTATATTATTATTTATATTATAATTATAATTTTTTGCAATAATTAATATTAATAAATACTGTAATAATCAAAATCAAAAATCCAAATAAACATATTAGATAACTTCATAATAATATCTAAATATAATTTTAATTTTCAAATGTTTAATTTACTTTTTTCTACTTTTAATTCATTATTTTATATTATAATTATCATCATATATCATTATCATATTTCTTTTCATCATCCCAAAGAATCATAAATACATCATTTGATTATATCTTATTGCAATTTTCTATTTTTGCAATTTTGGATATATAATTTTTTGTTATAATATTTTAATATAATAGAAAATACATATTATATCAATAATAACATATTATAACATTATTATATATCATTTTATCATTATCTCATTATATTCTTATTAATTATTATTATATATTATTATTGCAATTTTACATTATTATTGCAATTATTGAGTTATAATAAATTTTCAATAATACTAATAACCACAACAATATATATAATACTAACTAATATAACGATTTTAATAATATATTTAATCATTATCTTAATTATATCGTTTTACGTAATTATCTGTTATAATAATTATTTTGAATTATAATACATACAAAATATAATATATAATAATAAAATAATAATAAT